>NW_002987231.1:391058-425610 GCF_000006295.1 Pediculus humanus corporis | reverse complement strand
TTTACTATTGTACTATATTATTTAATCGTTTTATTATTATTATTATTATTATATTATACAATTTCGATATTACATTAATTAATTTTACTTTAGAATTTTTCTTTTTTTTAAGTTTTATAAAGAAAAAAAAAAAAAAAGGTACCTCCTCGCATGTTTAAACCAACATTGCACAGGATAAAACGTACGTGAAATTTTTACAACGAGTTTTCATTTCGTAATTATATTATTATTATTATTATTATTATTATTATTATTATTATTATTATTATTAACATTTCATTAAATAAAATATATATATATTTTTTTTGCCACATCATCCTTCTCTATACGTAATAAAAGGTGGGAAAAGTTTAAAAAAAATAATGACTAGGAAAACTGTTTTTGAGTACTTAAAATAAAATAAAAATCATTTTCGGTTTTAAACTAAAAAAAAAAAAAAAAAAATTCAACTTTAAAAACTCAATTAAATAATAATAATAATAATAATAATAATAAAATTATACTCAAAAATAAAATAAATAAAAAAATGGAAAGGGGCGGGGATTTTTGTGAGAAAATTTTTTTATATCGAATTGTGTTGTTTTCATTTAAAGTACCTGAATCGAATAAATAAAATCAATATAAAAGTAATAAAATTATTAATTTGATTAGTAACGATAACAATTAAAGGAAAAAAAAAACTTTTTATTATTCTCGATCATTCAAACATTCAAACACACGCACACGCATACGCACACCCACACACAAAACCTCAGCACAGTTTCTACAAATAATCAAATTTAAAACTACAAGTTATGATTTCCCCCCCCCCCATTTTTTTTCCATTTACTTTTCAAAGATATCAAATAATAATAATAATAATAACACCTGATTTCAGCCTTTTTTTTAAAATTAATTTATAGCATTTGTGATATTTTAACGGAAAAAAAACAAACAAAAGAATTTAGAACGCGAGTCTCAGACCCCCCAAAAAAAAAATGTCTGATTTTTAGGTACGAAAATGTAAATACGACAGCATTATGTAATTCAAATAATAAATTACGAAATGTGCTGCTTTGTTTTTTTTTGATTTTCACAACAGATTTCATCTGCTTCCTTCTTAACTTTTTTTTTACTGTTAATACTGAATCAAAAGTATGTCAAATTTTATTTTTAGAACAAATTTCAATTTTTGAACGGCGAACAAGAAGACGACGAAAAAAAAAAATATTTTAAATTCTAATAATCAGTTATATAATATTTTTAAAAATAATTTCAAAGGTAATTTTAATGTAGCATTTTCCAGCGCCCCCTCCCTACCCCCTCTCCCCTCACCCTCACCCTTCCACAACAAATGACAATTTTGAAAGTAAAATATAACCTTTATTTTAAACAATAATAGAACCAGAACCATTGACCACCTTGAAATTGTCAACATTTTGCCAGCCACCAACTTTTTAAATTAAAATATTAATAATAATAATAATGATAATAATAATAATAATAATAATAATAATAATGATAATAATAATGATAATAATTACAATAAACGGCATATTCATTTTTTTTTTTTTAAATTTTAAAACAAGTTTTTAAACAACTCGAATAAAATATTTATTTATTTATTTATTTATTTTTTTAAATAAAATAAATGAATAATTATTAAAAATAATAACGATTTCACGTTTTTGTTTTTGGTTTTAAGTATCGACTCCAATATCTTATCGATTATTAATCGATTTGATAAATAATTTTTTTTTTTATATAAGATGTAAAAAAGGCAATAAAAAAAAAATGTTTTCTATTTCCTAATCTATGACAATTAATAAATAATGATAAATTTACGTTTGTGATAATATTCAAATGATTACATCCGATAATTTCCCGCGTCCGGTTTTGACTGTATCTTTTATTATTATTATTATTATTGTTGTTTTAGGTGATTTAAATACGGAAATAATTTCTATCCTTTCGTTCTGTGTTAAATAATTTGAAAAAAAAAGGGGGATATAAGATGGAATTGGCATATTTACCAGATTCAACGTCAATGCACTCGTATTCAACGGAAAAAGCCTATCCCATTTGGGAAGAAAATAGTCCTAATTATAAACTCTTACGTAAGTAAAAAAAAAAAAAAAAAACGACAAAGTTTTTGTTTCAAGAGTCAATCAATGATGCGAAACGATCATATCAAAAAAATAGAAAAAAAAAATTATTAAAGTTAACCTTCGAATAAAAAAATTAAATAAAGACAAAAATTATTAAATGAATTAAACCTTAATTCAAAACCGCTTATTAATTTTTAAAATATTTTTTTTTTTTTAAATTGTGTAGACTTATTTTTTATGGCGCATAAAAACCTTGACATTGAAAATAAAAAAAAAAAAAATTATTTCCAGTTTATTGAAATTTCGCGATTTTTACTTTTATTTGCGTATAATAAAAATAAATTCATCAAGGTAAATTCATTTCAATTGGTATTACTAACAACAACAACAACACGTGACTCAACATAAATAAATAAATAAAACACGCGTAATTTATAAAAAAAAAAAAAAAAAATTTTTTTTTTTTTTTCGTTACAGAAAAGCAACATGCCATTGCTCAAGAAGCTAAAATCAGCGAGAAAACTTGCAGCATTTGTCAAGAAAATAAAAAAAAAAATAATAATTTATCAAATTATATAAAAAATAAAAAGAAAGGAGGTCAAAAATCTACGACCATAAGAGAAGAAAAAGAAGAAACTCAAGAATTTACGTAAAAACACATTGAGAATGTAAATTTGTTGTTGACAAAAAAATTTAGATATATATATAAGTTATATATAAAATTCTAAACTCTATTATTGAGTTTACAAGTTGAACCTGAAAATCTTCTTTTATTATTCAACTTGTACATTTTAGCTTTAATTTTTTTTTTTTATTAATATTAAGAGTCTCTTAAATATTTTTTAAATTCAAGTTTTGTAGTTATAATAAGACACTTAGAAAATAATTAATCGAAATTGTTTATGGAATTATTTATGTCCATTAGCAATAAGGTTGAATTAATATAAAAAAAAAAAACATTCCCTAATTTAATTTAAATTAAATTATCATATTAATAATTATAGTTTTATATATGCATTAAAATTATTATAAAAATTAATGCAGTTTCTTTTTACATTTTATAATTAAGTTAATTTTTTAAGAAATATCTAGAATATAATATTTGAATTATATCTTTAAAAATTTTTTTAAACCTAAACCTTTTGTTTTTTGAAAACATTTATGGGAATGAATCGTTTTTATTATTAATCCAACCGCAATAAAAAAAAAAAAAAAACTTGAGATTACTTAAAATTAAGTTATTAGTATTCAAAAAAAAAAGAAACTTACCCTTAATAACCAAGTCAGTACCGATTCCCTGTATGGTCCAAAACTTGTGACACCCTTTTTCCGACCTTTTTCCGATAAAAACGTTATCACTTTTCCCAAGCTCAACAAAGATTTGTTGATACTTACACCTTCCTAAATTAACGTTAGATAAAAAAAATAAAACTTGGAAAATTTATTTCATTTTAATAAAGTTTAAGGAAAACCTAATTTTACCTTAAGTTTATTTCCGGTTGCACACATTTGAGCAACTCTTTCACTCCCAGCTAAATCCACTAAATTAACTTTACTTTTACATGTATTAAGTCCGTCCCTTTGCTTTTGAGTTATTGTTATACTAAATATCGAATGAGATCTTGAACTTTTTTCATTCATACCAGTTGAAGCTGTAATTCTTTGACTATTGCCAACAGTTATCCAATCCTATAATAAAGATTAGTTTTACAAAATAATTTATTCAATAAAAATATATTTTACAGATATAAGAAATTATATAATTTTTTTTAATACTTGAACATCTCTAAAAGTCTCCACACAATGTGTAGATAAGTCGACTACATAAGGTCCAAAAGTAGGATGTTCTCGAACTTTAAGACTTTTTCTTAATGAAAAATTTGAATGAGTGCCCAATAAGTCGTGAATCTTTTCATTATATATTTCAAAATAACTTATTTCAACGTGGTAATCAATGTTCTCTTGATCGCTTTCGGATATTCGTCTGAAAACTTCTTGAAAAAATCGTGGAATTATACCAGATTCTTTGCCTAATTCTCCCTGAACTCCTGAATCCACTCCCATCATACTGAAAAAAAATTTTATGAAATTGTATACCTGTTTTATGTTCCTTCATGTATAATAAAAGAGACATTTGTTAAAATAAATTAATTTAATAAAATTGAATCAATAAATCATTTCTAAGTAAATAATTTTTTAGAACCTGTAACTTTTTCCAGATCCAGTTTGTCCATAAGCTAATAAGCAAGCATTGCACCCTAAAAAAACTTGATCCATTAAAGGCAAAACCATAATATTAAAAACATCCTCTTGTGAAGCATACTGAATATTAGTACTGTCGAAAGACCAAAAGCAATGATCATATGAAAAACTGTGAATTGCCCCTGTATCACAAGTAACTTGTACTTCATCTTCTGTCATTTGCACAACATTTCTAACAGTAGAATCATTAAGTTCTCTATTTAAAAAAAAAAAATTATGAAATTATTTATTACACCCAAAAACCTTTTCTAAGAATGAAATTATAAAAAATACAGCACCTTAAACTAAATGGTCTCACTCTGACTCCAACGACAAAGTTGCTTGCCTCTTCATCTCTTTGATAACCATTACTAGTTGGAGTATTTAACTCTCCATTATTAGGAGTAGGGGAATCATTTAAACTGGAATCACTTAGGAATCTTTTTACTGAGCAGTTTGCTTGCTGAATAAAATTCCTTCTTCCTTTCGGTGATAAACTGGGAGAACATAAATGTGTAACAGGTGTACCGAAAGCTCTGTCCTTGCCTTTTACTATGTTTGAATATTTTTCAGGTATTACTGGTGTCGATTTACTCTTAAGCATAGTGCTACTTTTGGGTGTACTTAATTTTGGAGTTAAAAATACTTCAGGGGTATTTCTTTGAGCATTATTATTACCTAAAGTAGGCGTTTTAAAAACTGAATTGTCTTTTTTTTGATTACTTAGCAAACTACTAGAAATTTTCGCAGCAGATTTCAGATCCTTTTTCTTCATAACTGAGACTGCAGTTTGTTTTTTTGCACTTAAATTTGAACTCATGTTAAGTAAAGTTATTCTCTGAAAAAAAGTTAAAGTTGTTACTTCACTAAAAATGTATTTTATAAACACAAATTTTTTAAATAATTAAAGTTAAATTTTTAATAATTATGGGTATTATAAACAAAACTGATATCATTCAAAGTTTAATTGCTTATTTTTACTGTTTTAAAAATCAGAATTAGAGTAATTAAATTAAATTAAATTTATTACTGTTTACAGTTGCATTTAATTGTTATTAAAACAAATACATTTCAGACCATTTTAATAATAAAATATAAATTTGAAGAATTAAGCAATGCTTTTAAGTATTCAAAGTAAAGAAAAAAATTTTTTTTTTTTTTTTTTGAACACTACAAAATTTTATTTTAAACTTATTTGTAGAATCTTTTAGCAGTATATGTATTTTTTTTTATGATAAAAACAAATTCGAAATTACTAAAACTGACTAATTTAAAGATGCCAACAAGATAAAAAGAATTTAGTTGTTAATCTTTTTGTTATGTGCGGAATTAATACTAATAAATTTTAAAATTAAGTTTTTTTTTCAAATAATTAACTTACTTACCAAGATTTTTTTAAATTACTTACCAAAGTTAAAGCACTAAAATGGACATATTAATCAACAAATATACAATGTTAATAATAAATAAATAAATGACTTAGTTTATTAAAAGCACCAGTGTGTCAAAAAGAATAAAAATTTTAATGGCACATGGATAACAAAATTACATGGCAGGTAATATTGTACTGCGTCAGGAGGTTATACTAAACCGCGTAAAGCAATTTCTTTCGTTAAATTAACGGTTTTTTTGACTTACGTCAAATTTGACAGTTTGTTACTCTATGACATGAATTCAAAACTTGTTCTTTCCTTTATTAACTGTGTACGTTAAATTTTTTCAATGTTTAAATTTTTAAATTTAAACAAGCAAATCAAAACATTAAAATTAAAAATTAATTTAAGTGTTGTTCTGAAGCCTTATTTCAGATAAAAGGTTTCCATTTTGACTTATGATTTTTTAAAACGATCACGCTTATTCTAAGGTAAAATCGAAACAAAAGAAAATTGATTTTTTAAAGCAAGATGGTACCTATTTTATAAATAGGTAGTTTATAAAAATAGTTGTTTACAAGTTTTTTTTTAGGATTTTACAACTTTAACATGTCTTTTTGTGCTCTTCCGGTTTTTTTGGCGTTTTTATTAAATCGATGTAGTATAAGATTCTTTACGTCATGCAGATGTGTTTTAGGATTCACTCCTTTTTCAGCATCACTATTATTTGGATTATCTCTTGTAGCAATTTTAATAAAACATCCAGAATTATATCCTAGTTGGCTTAGAAGAGTTGACGTTAAAATAATGTTTTTATATGAATTATTTACTAGCATTATTTTTATTGAAATTGGTTTTTGCCTATGGAATTCAGTAGAAACGTTTATATTTTATAGAGTGCCATCATTTTTGGAAGAAGTAATTTTTTAATTTTTTTTTAATTTTCCTTATTATAGAAAAAATTTAACCTTTTAAACTTTTTGTTTTTTAAGTATTGCAGCCCACTGGGAGATTTTTATATTCAAATAGTTGAAACACAAATAGGAATTTCATTTATTTCAAATTTATTGGCTTTATTGTTATTGTTATTTACTTTGCATATAACCAGAGTGTGTAATTTCAATTTATTATTAAAGTAAGTTATAAAAGTGACATTTAAGTGATTTAAAATTAATTCATTTTTTTCAAATAATTTCATTAGTAAATTGACATATGGTAAAATTTTTAAATTGTTTTTACAAAAATAAAATATAAATTTTATAAATAATTTTAAACATTTAATTTTTTTCCAACAGAAACAACGGACTGCATAAATTTTTTGCTGATGCAGGTTTGACGTCAAAAATGTGCAGACATCGAAAAGATGTAAAAATTTGCAATGATATTGATGTAAGACCGAATCAAGGTATACAATGTTCACCGCCAACAAATTATAGATCAAATTGTCGAGAATCGAATACTCGCGGACCGAAAACTCTACGGTCAGGAAAAAAATTTTAACAAAAAATTTTTTAATTAACAATATAACAAATAAAAAAAAAAAATACAAACAAAAACTTTCTAGTTTTGACTCTTTTTTTTTTTTCTCTCTCTCTTTTGTACATAAATTTAAATAATTATTTTATCGGATTGATAACAAATATTACATTTTTTTTAAAAATAAATATTCAACAAAATGAGCATCAAATGAAAAAAAAAAAAATATATATATATATATATATATATATATATATATATTTACTACTGATTATTAATAATATATAAAAAATTTTTATTAATAAAATAAAATAAATATATTTAAAAAAAAAAATTTTGCTGTTATAAATAACATAAAATAGATTATTTATTTTACACATTTATAATAATTTACATTCGTATTATTTATTTAAAGTTTATTAACCATAAATATGGTCAACATTATTAATAAATAATATATATATATTTTTAAAAAAAAAAATTTCTTTTTTAATTTAAATAATCAGTCAGGCGTTTACAAACGATGTAATGTTTTTTTTTTTTTTTTAATATAAAAAATTTAAATAAAATTATTATTATTATTATTTTAAATTGTTTTAAATTTTTATACCCCTCTAAGTGAAAAAAAAAAAAAAAAAAAAATTTAATTTTTATGATATTAAACGTAAATTATTAAAATGATCCATTCTATTGATTATTATGTTATTAATAAAAAAAAAAAAACATAATTTAAAATGATATCAAAATATGCAAACATTATATATATAATTATTGTTTATATTCAATAATAACAATCATTATTATTATTTTATTAATAATTTCAATGCGTTTAAACATGATTGATTAAAAATATAAATTTTATTAAAATATTTTTATCTATACGCTTTCTAAATAAATAAATAAAAATTTTATTTCACTGTGATTATTATTATTATTATTATAATTTTGAGGTAACTTAAATTAATTATTTGGTGTAAAAAAAAAAAAAAAAAAAAAAATCTCAACACAATTATATGGCACACTATACTGGGGGTTTGTACAAATATAATATGGGTGTGGTTTTTTTTTAAAAAAAAAGCCCCAAATTTTTTTTTTTTATGTTAATAAATTTTGTTCGGATTATTTTTTATTTAATTTATTAATTTAATAATTTTCAAAAAAAAAAAAATTAAAAAATTTTTCGCCTTACTGGTACGAATAAATTAATAAAAAAAAAAAAAAAAAGTTTTTTTTCCAGCAGTCTTTTTTTTTTTTTTTTTTTTTTATATAAATGCCTACAGCGAGTTTTTTTTCCCCCCCCCCTCATTTTTCCCTAAAACGTTAATTCTATTATCATTATCATTATCATTTATAAGTTCTTTTTATGCGATAAACAACAACCGAATACAGTCTTTAATATTAAATGAGCTATATCAAAATATAATTTTCATTTTAATAATTCCTAAATATAATTAATTCGTTCAATTATTTGTAATTTATAGCAATTATAAAAAAAAAAAAATGTCTTCTCAGAGATAAAGTTAGAAGATTTTAAAAAAATTTTTTTTGGGGATTTCAAAAACCTAATTCTCATCATCTTCATCTACTTCTTTCTTTCTTTTTTTTTAACTAACAAAAGACATTCACAGCCTTCGGGCAAATTATTTATCATACACTTATTAATAGATTTATGTTTAATTATTATTATTATTATTATTGACTTATTACTACTAAAAGTGTTTGAAGTAACAAAACTTTCAACTACGTTGAGCAATGACGACTACTTCTCCTTCGTAGAAACCCTCTATTGTTTGCATTATTATAATTTCGATAAAAAGTTATCAGAGAAGAAGCTAAACCTAATTGAACGGGATTTTCAGGTCCTCCCGGTAATTTAACTATAAATGTGGCAACAGCTGCAGCACCGTCGGATGTGGGTTCCACGGCGACGGGTCGCACATCCTCCGAAAAACCGCCATCTTTGTTTATTTTTTTAACGAAAACGGGAGACTTCGATTGCATCCCTCGCAAATTTTTCGTCGGGATTTTATCTTCTAAATAAACGACGATTTTCGCAAACGGTCTCTTGGCTAACTGAATCATTTCGACAACTTGTCTCCTGTGAGCTCGACGTAAATCCGCCGCTTGTTTAGCTTTCCAACCTATGACGCAGAGAGCCAAAAAAAGGAAAAAACACGAGAAAAAAACGGAAAAGAAAACGAATAAATCGATGTGAAGTTGATCCTGTCGGAAAAACATTATGCCATACGTTGGAATATTTCTACGGGAGCAAGAGGTCAAACCTACGTAAAACCTGGTACTGATTAAATCGAACTTATCTTTTGGTAAAATCAAAACGAGACGATTTTTAACATTTTTCACGTGGAGAAAACTATACTTTCTACTGAATGTTATATACGTGGTTAATCCATCCGCGTCTACATCCAAACCCAGGTACATTTCCGTCGTCGAATTTAAAAGAGTCCAATTTCCGCTCGATCGAATTTTCTTTTCCGACGAATTAACCGTTATGGTTCGAGTATCGAAATTTTCTGCGGCCCAACTGGATTTCTTTTTATATTTAGGATCCCATTCCACCTGCAAAAAAAAAAAAAAATTACACAAATACACCTAAAATATAAAAAATTAACGGTGAAAAAAAAAAAAAATATCAAAGTTTACAAAATTATGTCCGTTTGTTGTATTGGATATGACAACTATCGAATCATCCCTTAAACTGAGATAAAGATCCAAATTCCCTTGAACAATATCAATATAAAGACGTATGTCCACATTCACATAACGTGGTTGTACTTGAAAAAACACGGATTGACCGGGATACAAAGGTTTCGGTTTGATTTTGCATTCTTCTGGAAAATAATTGTGTGAGAGTGGGATAATACACAAAAATTATTATTAAACTTTTTTTTTTTTTTGAACAGTTTTTTACCGAGTAATTTAGAATTTAAACAAAATTTATGATCCAAAGTCATTTGTTTATAGCACTGATGGCCCATTGTTGGAGTTCCCGAATAGGTATCTTTACATTTGGAACATTGAAGCATCCAGCATTGCTGATTGGAATTTTTACTTGCACTACTTTGGCATTCGCTTTCAGTGTTATTTGCACAATTACATTTTTCTCCTGTTATGGGATCGCATTTATCTCCGTGTCCGTGACATTCACATCTAAAAATTTATATTATAAGTATTTTTTAAAAACGAAAAAATATTGTAAAAAATTTGCATTTGGTTTTGAATTTACTTACGGTCGACAATGCTGATTTAAATCATCAGTTCCTCTAAAATATCCTTCCATGCACGTTTCACATTTTCTTCCGCTTGTTTGATTTGCGCAACGAACGCACAACGCATTCGACGTTGGACCTTCTTCCAACATGGATTTTAATTCACTTATAGATTTGTTGGCAATTAATTGCTTCCAGGAGTCATTAACGCACACATCCGTGTGCTGATGGCAATATTCAAAGCACGGAACACATTTTCCATTATTTGTTGGATCTCCGACATATAAAGGTTTACAACGCTCACATTGGGCACCCTTCGTATTGTTATGACATTTTTTGCAATCGCTTAACTTATCGGGTCCCTCACAATTTGAGTGACCGTTACATAGACACTGAATACTGCAGTTAATACCGACATAACCAAAATCACATAGGCATTTATCAGGTTTGACGCATTTACCTCGTACGCAACCTTGAGTGCAAACCGGTTTACATTCATCGGGTGATAATTCATATCCAGAACCGCACACGCATTGAAACCCTTCATCTAAGTCCTTACAAACTTCAGAAAATAAATCACATGTGTGATGATCATTTAGACATTCGTTTTCTGCTGGACAAGAATCGAAATTCCATTTAACGGATTCTAATTTAACTCCTTCGAAACTACGGTTTAGTAAAAATTGACAATTTTGATTACCGTCGTACGTCAAGAGGTGGTCTATAGTACCTTCAGTACAAAGACCCTCTCCAGAATAATTACTGATATTTGCCGAGCACCAACCGCAATGGTAATTTTTTAAACAAGTTGCACATTGATTATAGCTGGAACAAGGTTTTGGACATTGATCCGAGTTTTCCGGCTTGAGAATTAATCCGCATATGCCTCCGGCACAAAATAAAGGCTGAAAATCTGGATCGATGCAATTTTTTAAAGTTGTAGACCATCTGCAGTCGTGAGCCAGACACAAAGAGCAGTTGGTGAATTTCGAACAATGAGGATAAAAAAATGAACTTGTTTTTTCATCCGAAACAAAGGAATTATTATTTTGTTGTTTAATGCAATCCGTAGAGAGACAAGAAGAATTACCGCATTGTTCAATGTTAACTAAAGTTTCACATTTAGTATCTCCCTGGCAAGTATCATTGACTGAAATGCATCCTTCTTTCAAGCAATTTTTGCACCACTTACAGATTGGTTTTTCATTTATGTAAATTGGCCATTTTGCCATACATTGAGCACACGTGTTAAAATTTTCACAATTTCTTCGTTGAAACCATTTATGATCGCATACGACACCGTTATTTGTAATTAAAGTACCGTTATAATATCCGCAACTTTCTTTCAAAGATTTTGTGCTGGAATAACAATGACTTCTTAGACTTTTGTCGGGTCTGACGACAGAACAAAATGAACATCCTAAAAATGATCGGCAATTATCCTTTCCCTTCCACAAATTGCACAAATCGAGAGGTAAATTTATTCGAGTGACATCACTGCGCATTACATTATCAAAACCACCGACAATATAAATTGCTTCAGTTTCTAAATCGTACGTCATGGCTTGGGCGTACGTAAATGGTGGAAAAAGGCCAACTACTGGTGCTCCTTGGTACATTAATCGAATCCATTGATTGCATTCGTACGAATAAGTTAATATTAAATCAACGTTTTTAAATTTTTTTGAAAATGTTTTACCTCCGAAAATTAACATGTAATCTTTTGTCGTGATGGCTGAGTGTAAAAAACGTGCTTCGGGAAAATTTAAAATGGCCGGAGTGTATTCTTCGAAAGTCGGCAAAAGATGCCATTTTAATGTTGGGTAGTGAAATGCATACAGACGATTTGAATAAATCCTTTTGTTATCAAATTCAGAAAATAAATAGCCTCCGTAAATATAAAAACTCTCCGATATGGAATGGTATACAGTGGTGTGACCAAATATTCCTCGTGGAACTGTGCCGGAAGTATTTAGAAAATGCCAATTTTCAGTTTTCAAACTAAAATACCAGATTTTATTCAAAAAACCCTGATTTGTTCCAAATCCTCCAATTAAAAATAAATTTTCGGTTTCCACGTCTTTCATGAAAGTTAAAGTGTGGCCAGCCACAGATGGCGGAACATTTTCTGTTTTGACGTAACACCACCTCTGATGTTTTATACTAAATTTCCAAAAATCATTTAAAGTTTGATTTTCTGAACCGAAAACGGATCCTATTCCTCCGAATATATATATTTCTCTTCTTAAATTAATTATTTCAGCAGCGTGAAAATACCTGCCTTGTGGCATAGAAACGCCTCTTGTTGAATCCACCGTCACTGGTATCCAAGTATTATTTTTCGTATCGAACAATCTTATATCGTTTAGGAGACCATGTGAAAGAGAATAACCTCCGAACATCCATAGAGAACCTCTTCTATCGGTTACCAAACTGTGTCCAAAACGGGGCATTATTTTTTTTAAATGATCAAATTCGTTTGATAACTTATCAGAATTAAATAACTCGGTAAAAATAATTTGATTATTATTAATTTTAACTGAGCAATCGGAACCACCATAGCCGGCACGACAATTACAACGTCCATACCCCTAAAATACAAAATAAGAAAATTCATTCACAACAAATCTTTTATTATATAATAATAATAAAAAAAAAACTTACATAATCACAAATCCCCTGTTTTAAATGAAATGAACAATTATTGTGACATATTGGTAGCAAGCAATGTGGTCCTGCCCAACCATTTTGGCAAACGCAATCATTACCAATGCAAACGTGAGGAGCTGGACAATTATTTGGACATGATAGAATATTATACGTGGCATTAAAGCCCTCGGAATTTTTTCCTTGCTTATAAAAAACAGTCAAAACGCCTTTAATACAAAAAAAAATCGAATTAAAAATCAAGAAAATAGTAGGCCGGCTTATTATTATTGCGATTGTGCAAACCTGATTTTGTTTCAACAGTTAGTGGTAATTTATCATTTCTTTCACAAAATGTACCAAGAGCGACGTTTTGATAATTTGAAGAAATTAAGTTAGGTAAACCCTCAAAAACAAATAAACTATTATCTTGACACGAAACAGAAATATTTCCTTCCACGGTTAATTGTAATAATCTGAAAAAAAACGGAGTAATAAAAATAACATATTATTCTTTTACTAAACCATTAGTTTTAATTTATTATATTTACTAATTTCTACCCAGGATAAGATGAATTTAATATCCAAAAACATTCTTTGGGTGCTTTATGTTCGAGTCTAGATTCCCATAATTCTGTAGCGGGCCTGTAGCTTCCAAACCCTTGGGAGCGAACAACATTTAACAATCCTCGAGACTTACACTACGCAAAACAGAAATTTTTCATTTAAATCAATAGGCTGCGAATAATTTAAAATTTAAATAATTTTCAGTAATAATTTTTTTCAACCTGAGAGTAACAAAGTCCACCATTTTTTGGATTTCCATAAAAACCTTTTATACATTTTTCGCAATGATCACCTTCGGTATTGTCTTTACAAAAGCAAGTTCCCGTTTTCGAATCACAAATACCCCTTTTTGTATCTTCGTGATCATTGCATTCGCATTTTTGACACGTTTGCTGAAATGACGAATTGCGATAACTTCCCAATTTGCAAAATTGACAAAATTCACCGGCAGTCCAATGTTGGCAATGATCACACAAGCCGACTTTTTGGTCACAAGTTGAATGATTATTGCATCCGCAATCAATACTACAATCCTCTCCCGTCCATCCTAAGTTGCAAAGGCATTTATAATCAGGCTCCATGCTGCAAGTCCCGTGAATGCAATCGTTAAAGCAAGTTTTGGTACAATTATGACGACCGTCTCCAAAAAATCCTTTTTTACAAGTACAAATGTACGCTCCAAATGTATTTGTACAAAT
Organism: Pediculus humanus corporis; assembly: GCF_000006295.1. Classification (NCBI taxonomy): domain Eukaryota; kingdom Metazoa; phylum Arthropoda; class Insecta; order Psocodea; family Pediculidae; genus Pediculus; species Pediculus humanus. The sequence goes on along the minus strand of NW_002987231.1, from coordinate 411,295 downwards.
GGCATCTGGATGACAATCGTCTAATTTCAATTCGCACTCATTTACATCGGGACATTGAACGTAGGACCAATTACTTTTGGTTGAAACAAGTGTTTTATTAAAAAATTTTTCAATTGACTCTGAACAATTGCCTACAACAATAATATTTTTTAATAAATACTTTCGATCTATTTTCTACTAAATAATTTTTTTTTTTTTTTAAATTTTAATAATAAAATTAAAATAAAATATCTTTACCATTTTTTGGCTTATTAAAATCTCCTAATACGCAAACCCCTAAAATTGGATTTTCTTCCTCATAGCACCAACCACAGGATAAAAACTTTAAACAATCAGAGCAATTTAAATGCTTCGAGCAATTTTTGCACTGTTGACTTTCTAAAACAAAATCATTCTTGACTAAAGATGTTTGCGACTGAAGCAAAAAAAATTGATTTTGATCTATCCATTCGCGGCACAATCCGAATTGGTATTCAGATGTGTATATTGAAAAAGAAAAGCACTCCTAAAATAATAAATTTAGTGCCAAGTACTGCTTCTTTTTTGTCTTTTACAAAAAGCAATTCCAAATCTCAACCTTTGTAGATTCGCACCAGACACATCTGCCTTTCTCTTCCACGCATTGACTACAACTGCTTCTCAAATGGCAAGGAATGGGACACTGGTCGACATTTTGAATGGCATTCGACCCACTTCCACGTTTTGAACATTTAGCTTCCTCAACCCCCCATTCACAATAATCATTTGAAGCACAAATTTCACAAGAAATATAATTTGAACAATTGCTACAACTCGAAGGCTGCTCTGTGAGGTAACGCCAATAATTTTCTTCATTACTACAGTACTGTGACAAAAATTGAAAAAAAATTTAATTTTAAATTAAAAATTTAAAATTATTAATAATTGTTATGGTAAATTCACTCATTACCTGAAAATTGTTTAAATTTTTATTTAAACATTTTTCGCTTATATCACACCAACCGCAAAGAGAATCACTTAAGCACTGTAAACAGTTTGAATAGGAATCACAAGAACCATTGTTGTAAGGCTCTAAATATTCAAAAGTAAATACTTCGGCTATATCTTCAGTTCTATTATGCATTAGAGTCATTTTTGATTGGTGATAAAAATTAGACTTTATATTAACTGATTTTGTAGATTCGAATTCAATCAAATAACGACCAGGGTGCAAAATTACCGGCAAACCCGATGGCCAAATAGCCATTTTACATGTTGCACTTTCCGCAGAAAAATTACCAACGACTTCCTGAAATTTTCCAAAAAAAATATTCTGTCTATATGATAGCCGAAAACTATATCAAAAGTTTATAACACCAAAAATCACAATTACATTACCAAGTTTGCATAATGATAATTTGGACTCAGTCGTAATACACTGTGGGAATAACTAATACATATTTTTAATGTTTCGGTTATATTTGACCATTCATTGGGAATTCTTAAAAAACCTCTAAAACGAGCCACTAATGTTTCTTTAGAATTTTGTAAATCTGATCTTGCTGTTTTAATGTGCGAATCAAACTCCACCGAAGTTGTATTTAAAATTGTAACCTGATTGAAATTTCTATTATTATTATTATTTTTTTTTTAAAGGAACTATTAAAGGAAGAATTATAAGATAATTAAATAAAAATATAGGTAAGACTATTACAAAATCTGGTTGAGACCAATCTGTAGGATTTTTGTAACTCATATAGGTTAGTCCAGGACGATTATTTTTTATTCGACATTCATCTACAGAAGTAATTTCCGTTCCTTGAGCTCCCCACCAACCATGAATTTGTGATGAAGTGTCCTCTCTAACCCCACACACTCCATAATTATCTAAAAATATTATTCAAACAATTTTGCCCCTAATATTGTTAACTAAACATTTTAAAGAAATAATTTTATTAATACTTACCGTCTTTATGATGACAACGAGCATTTTGAACACACCAAATACAATTTTCCAATTTTAACTTTTGTGAAACCGAAAAATATTCGTTATTGTAATCTGTAGGTGTTTCTCCGTGAATAAGACAAGAATGGCAGTTCCTAAGAGAAGGGCAGAGCCCTGGGCAACTCGTTGTTTGCAAATTAGTTGTACAGTTTATTCCAAGTGTTCTACCGTAACAAGTTGCATCAGCAGAACACCAACCGCAATCCGGATTGGAGGTACATTCACGTAATGTGTGATAACGACTACAAATTAACTCGGGATCAAATAATTCTCCTTCTCTACTTGCTAGTGTTGGTGGCAGTACATAGGCCCATAAATCGCCATTAACATTTCCGTGATAACCACCTACTAATAGAAGGGTGTTACCATTTCTAGTATCAGCTGCATGAGCAAATACTCCCGTTCGTTCTTGATTTTTAAAAGCTGAAAATATTTTTTTTATAATTATAAATCATTCAAAAATTTTTATTTTTTATAGTATATAAGAATATACAAAAAAAAATTTTTTACTTTTATTATTTAAACCTAAAACATCTCGGCTAACCCAGGTATGGCATCCCAAATGATATATATACATTTTATTATCATAGCAAATTTCTTCTTTATTATGGCGGTGGGAATAGCCACCGTAAACTATAAAATAATTTCCTAGAATTACACTAGTATGAAAAGCTCTTTCTCGAGGAATGTACAAGTTGGAAGGGTGTACGCGAGGATAATGTATTTCAGACCAATATTGATTAGATATTTTGAATAAAAACATTTTATCACTGAGCTTAGACAACCTAGCAAGACCAGCCATAATGCCACCGTAAACTATCAATGAATGCATTTTTGAGTAATAAACAGTTGTGTGAGCTACCAATCTTAATTCAAATTCTCTTGCACCCCGAGGACGAATATGATTCCATTGCTCCTTTTCTAGATCTGGAATAAAATAAAACAAAAATTTCTAACTATTATAATAAAATTTGAAATAATTTAATTTAATGAACTTTAAAATGTTAACTTTAAAAAAATATGAAAAATTTATTATTTCGAGACAAAAATTTTTTTTTAATCTGAATCAAAATTACCTGAGTTTAACCTTATTGTATAAATTTCAGAAGAAAATTCACCGCCAGTCATGCTACCGCCGAATAAATATAACGTGTCATCTCCCACAAATGTTAAAGTATGACGAGTAAGTTTGGGCGGTCGCAAGTTTGAAAATTTGGCGCGAAGAGACCAATGTTTATTTGTAACATTAAAGAACCATAATTCATCCGATAAGTTACCATTTGACATTTTACCTCCATATATGACAAATCCCCCGGGGAATTTGCTTGCTGCATGACCGTAACGAGGAGAAGGAAAAGCATTTATATTTTTTGAAGTTGACTGCTCCTCAAAATTCATATTGTTTGACTCAAAAAAATTTTCTGACTTTTGTTCAATTTTTCTAGGAAAATCCCTGCAACAATGTAATAAAAATCACAAACCTTTACAACTATAAAAAAATTACTTATAATTAATGTAAGTTAATTAACTTGTTTATTTTTAGTGCCTATTTTACCTTTCACTGCTGCTGGTATTACTTAACGCATTGTGCAATGGCAATTCATTATTATATGTGGAATTAGAAGAATCAGAGAAAATTAAATTTGCGACTGGATCATTAAATTTTTTATTTTGTGCTACACCAGAGTCATTGTTCAAAAAATCTTCTACGTTTTTATTTTTTTCATAATAGTTATTATATAGAGGTTGAGTTTCTAAAAAAAAAAATTAAAAACTTTATTACTTTTAAATCAAGTCAATTTAAAAAAAATTTTAAAAATTAACAGATGTAAGAAAATTAAAAATTTTTTTACTTTTTTTTTATTTTTGTCCTTTAATTCTGATTCTTGTATGTTTTTTTTTTTTTGGGGGGGGGGGGTTATAACAAATAAAACATCATAAATTCAAATTTATAAATTTTAAATTAAAAATTATAGATATAGATATTATGAAATTAAATTTTTTTAAATAGTTAATAAACATTTTAATCAAATCCCTTACTCAAGAGATTTCCATATTGATTTTCCCAACTGCTTTTATTAAAATTATAAATACAGAGATCTCCTAAAACTCTATTTAAGTTATATCCTCCGAAAATATAAAACGAATCACTTTCTTTAACATAAACTGCTGAGTGCGCTGCTCTAGGAGAAAGACCTGTGTCAGAATTCGATATCCAATGCCAACTAAGAAAAATTTTTCAAAATAATGTATAATTATTTAACAATATTTGTAAATAATCAATAAAATTTTAAAAAATTTACCTGTTTCCTATTAAATCATTTTTGTTTAAACCACAAGTTTGGCCAGAGTATCCTTCAAAACATTGGCATTTGGTATTGATACATATACCTCTATGATATGATGAGCCACAATTATCTGGACAAATCTCAAAACTGCAATCATGTCCAGTCCAACCATTTTCACATTTGCATGTATGATTTTCACAAACACCATGATTAGTACAATTTCTTTCGCACTCAGTAATTGAAAATTCAGCTTGAAACCCTTCCAATACATAATTAGCATCACTGTACAATAGTATTAACATCTAGACAAAAATAAAAAAAAGTTACCAGTAAATTGCACATCTTCTACAAAAGATAAATTAAAATTAAATTGATAATGAGTAATTACAAAACCAGATTTAGCAGTTATTTGTTGAGGCTCTGTTTTCCCACTAAAACTTCCTAACAGTGGTGAGCTAAATGTGTCTCCATCATAAACGAATAAATAATCATAAGAACATTCAGTTCCCATAGTTTGAAAGCTAAGAGTAATAAATTTATTATTTTTTGCTGAAAATTAAAAAAAAAAAAAGTTCAATCAAAATTCAAGCAACAAAAATTTATAAAACATTTAATAAAAATGTTTTACATGGTTTTATAATGCATGGCGTAAATTTAAAAAAAAAAAAATGAAATAAGTTTATATTCCTGCAGTAAATAGTAACAACAATTTCTTTTACTACCATACAGATTATAATTTTTTTTTTTTAAATAAAAAGATATGATTTTGAAAATATTAAAATAGAGGGTACCTTCAATCAGCCATTCACAGTGTGAATCATGTGTATAGTTTGAACCTGCAGGGCCATCCGTGATAATACCCCAACTTGAGTTAAAAAACTGTCTCGATTTATCACAAGGAATTTCTTGCATGATAACATAGTGTTTAAATATAAATAATAAAAATAAAAAAAAATAAAAAAATGTTTGTCGTATTTGGCATACAATAAAGTGCAATAGCATTATTTGAATTCAATAAAACATTTAAAATAATTATTATTTAATTGTCGACCCAGTTGAATACAAAATAAACTAATTTTAATTTTTTATTTTTAAAATTAAATCGATACATTAGAAAAAATACATTTACGTGAAAACTATTTACAAAAAAGTTAATTTTTAAATAAAACTTTAATTTTGGATTTCAATGCAAATACTGAGTTTAATAAAGACATTATGTACTATAAAATAATTGATGATAGAAAATATGTTTAAAAGGATGATTATATAAAAATGAAATTTAAAATTTGGTTATTAAAAATAAACGAAATTTAAAAAAATTTTTTTAATCTATACTTAAAACACATAAGAGAAAACAATTTTGCCGACTGGTTAACGTGTCATTAGCTACGAAAACGATTGTTCGATATTCAGGAAAAAATGTATTCTGGAAACGCTAGGAATTTTATGTATATTTTTGAAGCCATCAATTTCGTTTAATGCAATCATTTTTTACTTTCTTAAAATTTATTCTTCAGTCTTTACAAAAAAATAAACAGGGAGCATTTAAAAGAGCTATAAATTTGTGAATATTATTTTATAATTTTTAGTGAATATTGACGAGTGAGGCCTGGCGCAGTATTTATATTGTTTGTATTAATATGGTCGCCATTTTATAAATAACTTTTAGTCAGAAAATTGCAAATTCAAACTTTCAAAATTCCGTTAACAATGAAACTAGTGGACCAAGTGGTCCGTAGCTTTAAAGTAGCAAAAGTATTTAGAGAAAACTCAGATAAAATAAACAGTATTGATTTTTCAGCAACTGGGGATACTCTAATTTCCTGCAGTGAAGATGATCAAATTGTCATTTATGACTGTGAGAAAGGAACACAAATGCGAACTGTAAATAGCAAAAAATACGGGGTTGATTTAATTCATTTTACACACGCTAAAAATACTGCTATTCATAGTTCTACTAAAGTGGATGACACTATCAGATACTTGTCATTACATGATAACAAATTCATTAGATATTTTCCCGGGCATACAAAGAAAGTAGTGTCATTATGTATATCTCCTGTGGAAGATACATTTTTATCTGCATCTTTAGATAAAACTTTAAGGCTGTGGGACCTCAGGTCTCCCAATTGTCAAGGGTTAATGCATTTGTCTGGTCGACCTGTTGCTGCTTATGACCCAGAAGGCTTAATTTTTGCCGCTGGAGTTAATTCAGACAGTGTAAAATTGTATGACTTAAGATCTTTTGATAAAGGTCCATTTATTACATTTAAGTTAAACCAAGAAAAGGAATGTGATTGGACAGGTTTAAAGTTTAGTAGAGATGGGAAAACAATATTAATATCAACAAACGGCTCAATTATTCGTTTAATTGATGCATTCCAAGGAACACCGTTACAAACATTTACTGGTCACTTAAATAATAAAGGAATACCAATTGAGGCATCTTTTAGTCCAGATTCACAATTTGTATTTAGTGGTTCAACTGATGGGCGTGTTCATGTTTGGAATGCTGAGACTGGTTATAAAGTTTGTGTTCTTAATGCCAATCATCCTGGACCAGTACAGTGTGTTCAATTTAATCCCAAATACATGATGCTCGCATCTGCTTGTACAAATATGGCCTTCTGGCTTCCTACTGTTAATGATTCATAACTTTTATATTGAATGAATGTTTTATAACTATAGTGGTTCATTAAAAATTACAGTTATCATTTCAGTTAAAATAATTCAAAAATTAGTAAAAAAAAAAAAGAAAAAAAAAACATTTGTTTGAAAAAATTATTGTTTGTCCTTTAAACAGGATTAAAGACTGCATTTTAAATACTACTTATTTTAAGTTTGAAATATTGTTAATATAAACTTAAAGACTTTTCTTATAGTATGGGCTAAAAATTTTTGTATTTCATTTATTTTATATTGAAAAAATAAATAAATTTACTAATTTTTTTTATTGTGACCAAAGAGCACCTAAAGTATTTTAAATTTAAATTCATTCAAATTTTATTGGAAAAAAAAAAAAAAATTTAACTTTAGGGTAAAAGTTCTTTAACTTTCCCATAAGTTTTTTTGTTATTCTTTTGGGATTTATTTTGTACTATTGTATTATTTAATTCTGTAAAAGTTTTTAATTAGTTAAAAAAAATTTTTTTTTTTTTTTTTTTTTTTTTAAATGAAAAGGGCAAAAATAAATGTCCTTTTTTATGTTTTTTTTTTTTTTTTATAAATATCATAATTTGTTTCTTTTTTTACTGTTTAAAAAGTCATTATGTATAATATTCAAATATTTTTTTTTTTTGCATTAATATTCAAAATTTGAATGTTTTATATAAAAAAAAATTCTCATTTATAATTACTGTATTAATTTTCCAATTTTGAAATTTAAAAAAAAAAAAAACTTAATTTAGCTTTAATTTGATTTTTATGTACCACAAACATAAAGTTTAATTTTTTTTTTTTTTTTTAAATTTTATAAATTGTCTTAAAAATTTATTAAATTATTAAAGATTTCTTTCAAATAAAGCTTTTTTTAATTATTTCAACCATTAAACAACAATACTAATTACTCTAAAAGAAAATTTAATTAGTGAGCATTTAAAATTTGAAATCAAAATGGCGGAAATTTTTTACTTATGTGTGAGACAACTTATTGAATATAAGTATTAACAAATTTTATAAATTATCGATAATAATTTATGCTAAACATTATCAAAATCATGTAAAATTAAAATAATTCATTATATAAAATTTTATTTTGGCCCTTTTACAAAAAAAAAAAAAAAAAAAAAAAAAACAATTTTATAATTTTTGTTTTTAAAAATGAGTTTTGTTATTTTCATTGTTTGAAAAAATTAAATTAAATACATAAATTAATTATTAAAAATTTAAATTAATTTTACACAACGTTAGTTTATTTATTCCTCGATGAAATAATTATTATTATTATTTTTTTTTTTTTTAAATTCCCGCTAAAATGATTTTTTTTTTTTTTTTTTTTTTCATTCGGAGAAAACTGCAACATTCGATCAATCAATTATTTTTGTAAACCAAAGTTATGAAATTACTGTCTATGCTTAATTTAATTGTTATTGATTTAAACCTTATCAGTCTATTTAAAAAATGTACAATTTTATAAAAACTTTATTTGGAATACCTTCAAATGACACTAATCAAGAACCTAGGTATTTATAAATATCAATAATAATTTATCATTAAATAAATTTTGTAATGTATTTCATTTGATTATGTAAAAATGAAATTTATAAAAAATTTATTTTCTCTGATGAAATTTCTTGGATAATTTTAGAAATTTTTTTTTTTTTTTCAGAACCACTGTTGTTTTAAATGAAAATAATTATGAAAATGATAGACCAAGTGAGAGGTATATTGATAATAAAGATGAAGATAATGAAAGAAATATTTTTAGGTTAGAATTTTTTAAATTTATTCACATTTATTTTTTACATAATAAAAAAATATATATTAAACCATGGGTATTTTATTTTAAATTTTTATCGCATAATAATTGACAACAGGCATTTTGATACTAATATGAGAGTGTTTGGTCCGACAATATTTGGTGATCCAGGAGAAATACATAAATATTTAGATGGATTATTCGATGAAATGCAAAAAAAAATTGATTTATTCGGATTTAATAGTCAAAACAGTATCATTTGGGATGATCAAAGTAATAATTTTTGTAAGTAATTAATTAAATAAAATGTTAGTTTTAATAAAGAAATTTGTTTTAAAATATAATTTTAAATGTGTTATTGTCTTTTATTTGTGAATTTATTTACTAATTTAAAAATTTTTTAACTTTTGCCAATTTTTTTTAGTTTCATCAAGTTCTCATGAGAATCCACAAAGTGAAACAAAATCTCTTCGTGATTCATTTTTGAAATCGGACCACAATACAAACATTAGGAAAAGGGATATAAACTTAGATAGTAATTTAATGGCTGAGGAATTTGATAATATTTTTAATAGTAGATCAGATATGTCTCAAAACATTAGTTCAATTGTTACAACACCTCAAAATTCATATTCAAAATCTGTGTATATTAGGACAATTAGGCATCCGGATGGGGTGTGTATTATGCTCTTTATGTAAATAATTAAATTTATTCGATTTAATTTTTATAATATCATAATTTTATTTTTAGTCTGTTGAAACCATTAAAAAAGTTAGCGATAACACTGGAAATGAAGAAACTACAATTACTCATGATAACAATAGTCCATACAACAAGTCTCCTAATGATTATCCACTATCCACCAGTGATGATGCTTCAAGCATTTTTAGAAAATTCTTCCCTTTTTAATTGTTTATTTTTAAAATGGAAAGGAATTAATCAAAAAAAAAAATGCTCTTTTGATTTTAATTCAAAGTAAATGAATTATTTATAAAATTTAAATAGACACTTTTAATACTATTAAAATTAAAATTTTTAAATATATATTATATATTTGATATTTTCAAATAGAAAATAATTTGTTTTATTTATTATTAATAATAATTTTAATTAAGCCGATTGAATGATATAATTTATTTTTTATTTAGCAACTTATGATTTCAAATTATTTACACGTTTTACATAATGCTATATTATTTATAAAAAGTCACTCTTGGCCAAAACCTTCAGTCTCTTCAATTGCGTAGTTAAGCTTTTCAACGAGCTGATCAAAACTTTTGTATGGAGGTAAATCCAGCCTGTTGAAACAGGTATGTGAACGAGGTAACCAAGTATCTTTTCCAACTTTTTCAATACAAAATCTTTGAGGCCCGTTGCTTCCTAAAATAAAAAAAATCAGTAATAAAATTTGGAATTAAATGTTTCCGAAACAAATAACTAGAAATAACGACTGATTTACGATAAAATCTAAAAATTATACAAACCCATGAGTTCGGCAAAACCACCTACGGGAACTCTGCAAGTTCCAGTTACAAATTGCAATAATCTTGCCCTTTTCTCATTATCAGTCTGATTTACAAACTGCCAAAACCATACAACCTATTTTTTTATAAAAAAAAAAAAAAAATCATAAATTACTAATTGAATCAGACAAAATAATTTGCAAAAAAATGTAATTCGTAAGTCATAGAAAAAAAAAAAAAAAATTACTTAAATTACAATTTATAGTAAACTGACCTGCTTGCTATTCCTCGTGTAATGTCTGTATATGGCATTCCTTTGCCAATCTTCAACGTCTATTTCCTGCATTCCGCAAAGCATTAATTCTAATTCTCTTTCATCGAAATACTTTAACCATTCTAAAGGTACTACTTCGTTAAAACCATCTAAAAAGGCTTTAGTTTGATCTTCTATTCCCCTCGTCATTCTCCATTCCGTCATTAACCTGCACAATATTACACATTACTAAAAAAATATATACAAAAAATTTTAAATTTAAATAATTCATCCGACTTTTTTTTTACCTTATGTATTCTTCCTTGTTTTCTTCGACAACTCTAATTAAATCTCCCTTTTCTTTTAATTCGTGATGTAAAATTTGTCCCAAAACTTCAAAATCAACGCTAAAAAATAATTCTAATTCGCATTCGTCCACGTTATTGTCTTTAATCCATAATAAAGAATTGTAAAATTCCGGATCAATTGATTCTATATCCTTCATAATCAATTTTTTATTTAACATTCTTTTATAAAATGGCATGGTGAACCCGGAGTAAATGAATCTTCCGTGATACAAAGCCTGTATTAATTAATTATTTTTAAATATATATATAAACATTTGGTATAATTTTAATTAATTGAAAATTCTTAATGAATTTCTTGGTACACAAAAATTAAAATTACAAACCATTGCAATAAAGCGTCCGATAAATTTAAAATATAACAAATGATCTGGATTAACGTAAGAAGCAGGATTTATTTGCAAACTATAATTATTTTTATTGGCATATTCAAATAAACAATACATCGGATTTAAAACTTCGTGAGATAAAAGGAAAAACCATTCCCTAAAAAAAAAAAAAAAAAAATAAAACGCATAATATTATTTACTTGAGAAATAACGATTTCATGATTGATTGCAATAAATTAAATGATAATTACCTAGATACACCCCCATAATCAAGTCCTTCTTCCCCTCGAAAGGTTATATACAATCTTCTCCGTAATTCGTACGGAGGAAGTCGCATTATTTGATGATAAGAGTCTTCGAAAAGAGTTTGACGTGTGACTGTTATTTTTATATGATTTAAAAGTGCATTACTCTGACAAAGATACCGAAATTGACTGAGTTTCCATTTGAAAGAACGTTCATATGCCCTCGGAACTCCATACACTCCTTTTGGTCTAAAAATCAATTTTTAAATTGTCTTGAATAAATTTCATCTTTACATAAACTACATTAATATCTTAAGATATTAATATTTATATTGTTTTTTTTAGTGTAGTGAGAAAATTTACCCTTTGGGAGCTCCCGGACGAGGATCTTGAAAAGTTGTCGTTTTGGTATTGTGATCGACAAAATATCTAATACCGTCTTCCGTTAACCTGATTTCCCATCCAGGTGGAAGTGGTGGTTCATCTTCTTGACTAAATAATATAAATAATAGTATATTAAATTATATTTACCATTAATAACTGTTAAAATATAAAAAAAATAAAATAAAAAATCTACCCTTGAGTTCTGGGATCTTCCCATTGTGTTGTTCTATTTTTATGATTTACAAAATAAACTTTTCCATCCGGTTGCATTCTTTTTTCCCAAGAAGAAGGAAGAGGACCCAATGAGTCGTCATCGTCTGCCAAAGCGCTTGGACCTGGGATATTGGTCGCAACGGACGTTGCAGAATGCTATATTTATATTGTAATAAAAATTCTATTTTTAAAAGGTATGCTTTTATTTTTTAAATGCAAGCTAAAAACTAAATAATACCGGCGAATAAAGAAACCGTTGATTTCCTTGTTGTACGACGGTGGCCCTTTCTCCCTGCCAATGTTGAAAATGCTGAAGCCTTTCTGAGTTGGGCCTTTGCCATGTTGTTGTTCTTGTATTGTGATCAAGAAAATAATTTCTTCCACGAGGATCTCTGCGAACTTCCCAACCAGCTGGCAGTGGTTGGGGCCGTTCCCAGGAAGTGCTTCTAGTATTGTGGTCGACATAATATTTCCTACCGTACATGTCATACCTCATCTCCCATCCAGCTGGTAAGGGATCGTCTGGGGCATTTAACGAAGAACGTGAATCAGGAATATGTGGACCGGGAGGAGGACCGACAATGTTTACCCCATTCGAAATATGATTTAATGTTACTAATGATGACTGTGAACTATTCGGTGCATTTTGAGGGAATGCTCGGGCCATTTCGGATGGTTCTGAAAGTAAAACATTCCATCCGAGGTTACATTCAAATTTTCTCTAATTTCCATTTCATTAACTAATTTATTGTAAGCCAACAAAACTAGTATTTTTTTTCACAAACTTAATCAACAAAAATTAAGATGAAACAAAACTGTGCAGATGATATTTTTCTGCTTAATCAATAATTTAAGTTTTACAATTGTTATTGGATGAATCCGTAAGTATTTAAATTTTTTTTTATTTTAAGGAATTATTATTGTTATAATGCGCGTAATTTTACATAAAATTTTACTATCTACGCCAAACATAACAATTATTTCATAAAATTCTAAACAAGAATAAAGAATTTTGACAAAGTATCAAAATTAAATTTTACAATTATCTTTATACTATACAAAATTTAAAATAATAATTTTACTACAAAAATTTTTTGAAATATTTTATAAAATCTTATTGTTCAAGTTTTTTAAAAAGTTTTTTTTGGGAAAAAAAATTTGCTACTATAAAAATTTTATTATTTTCAATAAAAAAATTAATATGAAATTTACTATTTTGTCATATTTAGGCCAATAACTTTGTTATTTGACTTATTAATCTCAAAATAAAAAGAAAGGTAATATTTTTTAATTAGTTTTTTTTTTAAGCTTACCAACTTGAGATGTAGATTCCATATTAGGAGTGGTATTAACAGACACATAAGGCGTATTTCCGACACGGAACTGTACAGGATAAGGTGAATTATGAGATGAATTTACTAATGGTGAAGGTAAAACAAAAACATTTCCACTTGCTGCAGGTATTGAATTTTCTGAACCAGATACTCTCATTCTTCCTCGCACACCTCCATTAAGTACACTACGATGAGATACAGTCTCTGAATTACTTTGGGCTGCAAAAAATTTAATTTTTAAATAAGAGAATGAAATTCAAAAAAATGAAAAAAAATCTTACATTTATACTCACTTAAGGGACTAGATCTAATAGCATGTTCAACCACTGTAGACTGAGTGGATTGTTGTGGAGGATAAGCTTTCATGTCTACCTTTAACCCATTCAGTAAAATAATAAGCTCTCCAACTTGTTTTGAATCATATGTTAAAACAAGGGTTAATTCTAAATTTTCACATTTTCCATTATAATGGGAAAGTACTTCAAAAAGTGAAAGGTTTTTTTCACCTATTACACTATCCCTGCGGAATGTACTTTGGTCGAGTAGTTTATAATGAAGATAAGAATATGGTGTCACAAGTCTGAAAAATATAATTAATAAATTATTAAATACCAAAATGCATAATTTAGTGAATTGCTACTAGGATAAAGCATCTTAAAATGAAAATTATCATAACATTCATAATTTTCCATTACCATATTACATTGTTTCTTTAAATGATTGTCAACATTTACTTGTCTTCTCAAGAATATTAAAAGTTTTTTTAAAAATAATAATAATGAATGTCTTTTTAACACAATTCTGTGGTCTAAAATGTTTCAATTTAAAAAAATCTAATTTAAGTAGTTTATTTTCCTCTGTGTGTATATTACTTTTATTTTTGGATATTAATAGAAAATTCATTCAAAATTTTTAGTATATAATCTTTCACAATGTCATAACCTTAAAATAAATAAACTTACACAGAAAATTCTTCGTTCCATTTAGGTTGATAAGTACATTTAACTACTTCAGTTTTTTTAGGGTATTGATTATCAACAGACAATTCAACATAAGGATTTGGTTTTAATGAAAAGCTACTTCCACTTCTCAGATGAGCACACTCAACTGTAAAAATTTAAATAAAAATATTTAAAAACTATTCAAAAATAATTTTTTAAGTTTTTTCCTTCTTTATAATTTATCAAATTATTACATAAAATAATGTCCCTTGTTTTGGAAGAGTTTAAGTTTATTACAGGAATTCAACTTACTTGTGACACTTAAAGGGTAAGAACCGAGAACAGTAGTGGAAGAAACTGTATTTGAAATAGTTGAATTACCACCTATGGCTGCCTCTGCCATTATTCTTTGAGATCCATTACATTAATGAAATGTAAGAAAAAATTATCTGACAAATAATATAAATACAAATATTAAAAAAAAAAAAACTTATTAATCATACAACTTTAGGAAAAAACTTTAGTAATATTTCAGGAGTTTTACCTTTCTAAAGTTATTATTACTTTCAGTATACAACTACGTAAATAACATCCGGTTATTTTACTCAAGTAAGATTGCATTGAAAAATTTATAAACTAATATACAAATATTTACATAAAAACATAATCCCACATTTTTAGCGCAGTAATAATAATAATAATTTACAACAAAAAGCTTTTTTCATAATTTTGATATAATAAAAATATCCTTAATTATGATGTCAACTTTTTTAAAAGAAGTACTTTCTCATATTTTAATACTCGACCAAAAGTTTAAAAGAAAAATTAAAAAATGAAGCACTATTATAAATTTTTGTATACAATAAAAGATTATAACTAATTTTTAATTTAAAAAAAAAAATTTTTTTTAAGGCTGCTGATCAATTTGCTATTATTTGACGTCATTCATTACGGCGAAAGTGATATTTACTGTTTGAATGTAAGTACAAATTTAATTACTTATTTTAAAATAAAATTTTTTTACATTTATTAAAGTATTTTTACAAAAAAAGGTAATAAGTAAATGCGTAAATTTTAAGTTATAATAAATGAACACCGTACATAGTACTGAAATTGAAACACTACAATTCTTTTGGTTATTTTGCCGCGTTTGCTACTAGAAATTTGCGCCTAATAATTTCAATTAAATATTTTTATTTCAATTTGTTTATCAATATTAATGCTCCGAAACATTAATTTTAAAAATGTCCTTGGCGTCAGTACACATGCCAGCAGACGTATACTATGCTTGTACTCTACATGCATTGTCAGTCGAAGAAGAGGAGGTTATGGGTTTATTAATTGGAAAGGTAAATTATTTAAAAAATTTTAAAATTATGAAAAATAAAAACTTATACTGGTTTTGCTGCACAGCATTCAAAAAATATTTTTATCAATCAATTTACCCTATGGTACTAATACCGAATAGATACGATTGTGATGAAAATTGGAGTGACATATTTTTAGTTTGAAGATGGAGATGCATACATAATATCTTTAATAATTCTTCAACGATCAGATAAAAGAAAGGATAGGGTTGAAATTTCAACTGAGCAATTGCATTCTGCAATGGTAAAAACTTCTGAGTTAAGTGATTCTTTAGGAGAACCAATAAACGTTTTAGGATGGTATCATTCCCATCCTCATATAACGGTTCAGCCTTCTCATGTAGATTTAAGAACTCAAGCATCCTATCAAATGATGGATAATAGATTCATAGGAGTAATATTTTCAGTATTTAATGTAGATAAAACTAAGGTAATCATTTCTACTATTATTATTATTATTAATCTCTTTTAATGTACATTGTTTGAATCAAAACATTTTAATAATAAAATAATTTTTAAAATATTATGTTTTAAACGCAGTTAAATAGCACATATTGATAATTAATTTTTTCAAAAATCTTTTAAGAAAGAACATAAGATTTTGTTTGTCGAGACTTTAAATATATATGTGAAATGAGTGATATAAAAATGATTTTTAAAGGGACAAGAAATTCAAGTTACATGTTTTCAAGCTGCGAGGCAAGGTAAAGAAGGTCCTTATGAAAAAGTTGAAGTCCCATTATTTGTAGAAGCTGTAAAAAATTTTTCTACACCATGTTCGGAATCTATATTTCAATTGCCAGAAATCATTAGCCAGGAAGATTTGACCAATTACCATGAAATAAGCAAAAGTTGTGAGAATAGTTATTTAAATAAATTACAGAATGATTCAGGTTAGAATTGCTTTTAAAAATCAAATTGCAAAGTTTACAATTTTATAAGATATATATATATATACCATTTATTTTAGCTTTTGTTATATCTCAGTGTCATATTTTAAGTGCAACTGTCAATCCTTTATTGTTAAATGCCGAAGTCAGATTTAAACATAATATATTTACCGTCAAGGACCTGAAGGAAGAAAAAGAAAAGTTATTAAAATTGTTAAAAGAAACTTCGGATGATAAAGAATCAGATTGTGAATATTAATGAGAAACTTTATGTAAAATTATAAATAAAATATTTTGTACAAAAACTAAATGCCAAATTTCATTTTTAATTTTTATATAAAAAAAAAAAAAAATTTTTACCTATCGTAATAATTTGTTTATTTTAATAAAGAATTTTTTTATATTTTATCGGTAATGAAATTTTATTAATATAATAAATTCCTTACATACTTTCATTTTTATAAGGTTATTAATAAAGTTAACTACATTGTACATTACACTATGTTTGAAAACATTAATGTATATTGTTTAAAATACTTAAATTTTACAAATTAAAATTTCTTTTTTTTTTTTAAATGTTTCATTTACTACAGGGAATTTTGTTAGTTTTCATTTTTAAAAGCTTACTAACTTATTTAATTTTTTATTTCGATAAGTTACCATCGAATAAAAAAAAAAGGTTTTTGAATATGAATTCACTTTTTTTACTTTTATATATAAAAATGCAGTTTTTAGTATTAGTTTGTATTCGAGTACTTAAGTATTAGTAAAAGCAAATGCTATTTATATTATAAAGCTCATGAAAAACATTAATATTTTCTCCATTTAAAAATTTCTTAAAAATAAATTTTAATTATATTCTCATGGGGTTTTTCTATTTATATTTAGGCTTATCAGAAATAAGGTATTTATCAACTAATGTTCTAGAAAATTAGGTGAAATAATAATAATAATGCTTCCTTTGGATATTTGCCAATCGTTGTAAGGAAGTAATAATTATAAAAGTCTAAGACCAAGGTAACAATCAACCAAAGTCTAATTTGTTTTAAATCTTATAAATTAATTTGTAAATAGCCGAAAGTAATTTCTCTCCCCTTTTGGTAAAAATTGTTTCCTGGTCGAATTAAGGTCGTGTAAAGTTTTTAATTTTATCTATTAAAAAACTTCCTCATAATTATAAATTTTTTAAGTTGCTTAGTTAGGTGAAGTAATACTCAATTGATATTTACAATTAGAATTATATAATTATAATTACACAAAAATGATGTCAAGATGTTTTATTATTTCAATGTATTAACCCTGAAAAAAATTGACAATGAGGGGATGATGGATAAGTGAGTGACATGAATTCATTTTTGTTACACCACCCAATTGATTAATTCACAATATAAATAATTATCTAATGAAAACGAACGTCCCTCAATATTTTCATTTATATATTATAATAATTTCAGTTATTTTTT
Source organism: Pediculus humanus corporis (assembly GCF_000006295.1). Lineage (NCBI taxonomy): Eukaryota > Metazoa > Arthropoda > Insecta > Psocodea > Pediculidae > Pediculus > Pediculus humanus. The sequence continues at coordinate 393,379 of NW_002987231.1, read as the reverse complement.
TCAGTTTTGTTGTTCGTGCTGTGATATAGCAATAATTTTTTTTTTTAGTAAAATAAATAAAATCAAATGAAATAAAAGTTGATGATGATTTATATTGAAATATATATATATATTATTTATTTATTTAAATAAGTAAAATTAATAATTTATAATATATACATGAATAATTTTTAAATAAATCGCACGATATTTTAATAATTTATAATTTATTTAAAAAAAAAAAAAAATATGAGAGAATATAATTTGAAAAACGGAAACAAATCACATGAATTTGTTGTCGAATCCAATGAAGAAAAAATGGCCGAACAAAAAAATGGATTTTTTAACGGAAAATGTGGTAAGAATAATAATTTTTAATAAATAAAAATAAATATTTTATTGATAATAAATAATGTGAAACCTGTTGTTGTTGTTGTTTAAAATTAAATCAAAATTTTGTTCACAACTTATTCGTTTTTATAAATTTTATTTAATGCTTATATTTGGCGCCATTAAATAAATACGTTTGGTAAATAACGGTCAATTTTTAATTAAAATTTTTTTTTTTTTTTTTTTTTTAATAGCTCAGGGGATAAACCCGAGGTTGTTGTTTTAATATTATTATTATTTTTTTTTTTTTTACTGAAACTTTCATTCACCACAAATAATTATAAAAGAAAAAAAATATATGTATATTGTTTTATTCGTACCCAATAATAAAAAACTTGTGAAATATTATTGAATAGATAAAAAGAATTGACATTTAAATTGTAAAATTATTTACATATTTGTCAAGGGAAATTAATTAAACCTTTATTAGGCAACTTTTTTTTTTGTTTTTTGCGGTTACAACAATGGAAAAAGAATAAAAAAGAAAAAGTTGTTTATTTAACTTAATTACCGTATAAGAATTTTCAGTTAAATCTTGAAGGTAACAAAAAAAAAAAAAAAAAAAAAAAATTAACTAACGAGGGGGGATGTATTATTGCGTCACAACGGATTTATGAAAATAAAAATGATAGGCATTGAGATAAGTTAAACATGGGAACTAGTTTGTTATTTTAAAAAAATTTCTTTTTTATTAAAGCTCAAAAAAATGCGATCAACATGTTTCGCGCTGATCTGTTTCATTGCCAATCGGTTTGTCATTCTTTTCGCACAATTTTTATTTTTTTTTAATTTTATTTTTATGTTTTTCTTTATTTATCGTAGAATTTTCTTTTTTTATTTTAAATGTTTTTTTTTTTTAAAAGTAATTTAAAATATAATTAAATGTAAATAAGTTATGTATTCATTATGTTTAATTTTTAATTAATTAATTATTATTTTAATTGGGCGGTAAACTATCATAAGGATACATTTTTTTTTTTCCATTATAAGTTTTTTATTCTGCACTTAGTTGGTTTTTTTTAAATATTATTTTTGTTAAAATATAAAAATAATGAATAATCGAAATGAAGATCATAGTGTTTCAAAGGGTAAAACGATGCCTCTCACATTTAGAACGTTATCATGGTCTGAATGTAGAAACCAAGATGATATAGAAATTCCGGGAACTCCTCGGACTCCCCGGACATCCACGACTCCAGGTATGTTTTTATCTTAGTGTCCCATTTTGTTGTCAGAAAGGTCGAATTTTATTTTGTAAATTTTTTAAAATTTTTTTATTAAAAACTAAATAGTATTATACAATCAATAGTGTAAAGTAATTGATAAAATTTGCTAAACAAATTCAAATTTTTTTTTTTTAATTATTTTAAACAACCCCTAAAAAAAAAAAAAAAAAAAAAAAAAAAAAATCAGTTAAAATTTTGACATGTCATAATTATTATTATTATTATCATTATTATTATTCTTATACAAAATTTTATTGATTATAATATTAATCATTAATTAATAAATATTAAAAAATAATATAAACAGTCAAAACTTAAACACATAAATGAAAATTTTAAAGTAATAAATTATTTAACTGGTTATAGTGAAATTTTATTATTATTATTATTATTATTTTGGAAAATTAAATGTCATAAGGTGTGGGGGAAAAAAAAAATGAATTAAAAAAGAAAATATTATGAAAATTCAAAAACCTGTTTAAAAAAAAAAAAAAAAAAAAAAAATTTGCAAATTAGAATTAATGAAGAGTTCATTTCATATAAAGAATTATATAATTTTATTTTACTAATATAATTAATTGTAATGTTTAAAATATGATAATAATGATTATATATGTATATTTAATTATTAATGTTAATTTTCATTTATTTATTTTTTTTTCTCTCTCAAGTATGATTTTTATTTTATTTTTTGCAATACATAAAAATAAATTTCGAAAAAAAAAA
>NW_002987231.1:388879-390549 GCF_000006295.1 Pediculus humanus corporis | reverse complement strand
TAATAATTTATAAATTATTTAAAAAAAAAAAAAAAAATAATTGTGCAAGTTATTTGGTGGGATGTTACATAATTCACTATAAATCGTAAAATTTAAAAATTGCAAATAATTATAATAAATAAAAAAAAAAATTTTAAAGAAAAAGAAAAGGTGTATTAATATATATTTTTCAAATAATAATTACTTTAAAGAATAATAATAATAATAATGAAATTTATAAGATAAGTGAAAGGGTGTTTATCAATGTGAAAAATTTTTTTTTTTTTTTTTTTTCAGGTCATGAAAATTGTACATTTCACCATGATTTAGAATTAGATCATAGGCCTCCAACAAGGGAAGCACTTCTTCCCGACATGGCAAGATCGTATCGTCTTTTGTTGGAAGGTTTGGGTGAAGATCCTGACAGGCAGGGACTATTGAAAACGCCAGAAAGGGCGGCGAAAGCAATGTTATTTTTTACGAAAGGTTACGACCAATGCCTGGAAGGTAAGTGAAAAAATTTTTTTTATTTTTATATATATTTTTTCCAACGGGAGATTTATATCGGGAAATTTTAAAAAAAGAGGAAAATGATTTGGCAAATGATTTTTTTTATTTGCAAAATTTGATCGATTCGTTCTTGATCTTCTTAATAGAAGAAGAAATCTAATTTTGTTACCATGGCAACTGTAACGTAGCAACTCAAATGCTAAATTATATTGCGAATGAATTACATTTATTACCATGTGTAAAAGTCACACAAGACCTGATTTTGTTTTTAATTCAATTTTTTACAAAAAAAAAAAAAAAAAAACAGGAACTTGTTATTGAATGATATCTATACAGGAAAAAAAAAAAAGCAAAATTTATAAAAAATATATTTTTTATTTTAATAATTATTTTATAAATTATACAATCATAAAAAACAAAAAAAAAAAAAAAACAATAATTATTTTGATTTAATTTAAAAAATCAGTATATTTTAGTTTGCATTTTTTTTTTAAAAATAATTTTTTCAAATTTTCAAATTTTTTGTTATTAAAAAAATTAATTTTTCGGTTTTAATATTCTTTGTTCTGTTATATTAATAACAGTAGGTAAAATTAATGATTGAGATTGATCTATTTGCACTGGAAGATTAACTGTTATGGAAGGTAATTGTATTTCTCCTGGAGAAATTTGTTCCAACAGACTAGATTCTATGTTTGAGGCATTCGCTTTCTTGTCTATTAATTCTACATTTGATTTAGGTTTGCTATTGCTAAAAAATACCATTTTATTTATATTTTTATAATTGAATTGATTATTTACCTTTTTGACAACAACATCATCAATTTTATCAGTCGTTTGTGACTCGAGTTGATCTTCTGATACTTGCGTTGCATAATCTTTATTTTGAACTTCATTTTGACAACTATTATTATTATTATTATTATGTAAAACTAAATTTGAAATTTTTTTCTCTTTGGCTTGTTTGTTAGATTTCCTCCATGGATTGTGCATAACGATAGAGTGTTTTCTCAATGTGGAAGATTGGTTAAAACATTTCCCACATTGAGCGCACAAGTACGGCCTTTCATTTGTGTGAGTTATTTTGTGAATTTTTAAATTTCCTATCAAAGCAAATTGTTTGGGACAGGATGAACATTTAAATGGTTTTATTCCCTCGTGAATGTTTAATATGTGATTTT
>NW_002987231.1:370837-388591 GCF_000006295.1 Pediculus humanus corporis | reverse complement strand
TTTATACTGAACTCCAGTGTGTTTATATTCGTGTATTAAAAGATTGTCTTGCCTTATAAAACCTTCTCCGCAATGTTCACATTTGAATGGTTTCACAGCAGAATGTAGAACTGAATGCCTTTTGAGGTCTGCCAAATTATAAAATGAAGCAAAGCAATGACTGCATTGATGAGATTTTTCTCTATTCGAAAAATGAATAGTTAAATGTCTTGTGAAATTATCATATTTTGGGCACATTTTTCCGCACGTATCGCACTTATAACAACCTGTGTCTTCGAATAAATGGGATTTTTTGTGAATTGATAAAGCAAATCTAGATGTTAATTCAGTGTGGCAAATTTTACAAAAATGTTTTTTTTTTTTTATAATTGTTTGACTTTTCGTATCAGGTACATTTTTATCACAATCATCAGTAAAATAATCGTTTTGTTCCTTTTCGCTTTCAAGAAATTTATTATTATTTTCTGGACTTGGTTTATTTGATAAATTGTTTGAATTACTCACAGATGAATTTTCAATTTTAGGTAGTAATTCATCATTGCATTCCTTTAAATTATCTACTTCTTTTTTAGTACCATTACATTTATTCACAATATTTTTTTTCCGTCCACATTTATAATTTTTAGATTTTAATTTTAATTTATTTTTTATTGTTTTTGATTTTTTTAAAACTAAATTAGCCAAAGGAATATCTTCAGAAGATGTAGATGATGTAGGAGAATTTAATTGGTATGATTCACTCTCACTTCTTACATAATTTGATTCATTTTTCTCGAATGAAAGGTCGTTAAAGTTTTTATTATTAGAAATTAAAGTCTTTTGGTCAACGCTTTTTTCTTTTTCATTACTATATTCGACGTTAACGTTTTGTTCATTTAAATTTAATGATTGATCATCACTAACTTCTTTCTTTTTTTCATTATTATTACCTATTATTGAAAAATGATTTTTTTTGTGTTGAAAAAGATCGTACACTGTATCAAACGTCGGAAGATATTCACATGCCGTACACATCCACAAGTGTCCTTGTTCATAATTATTGTCATTTGTATTTGTTATAATATCGGATGATTCTTGCAATTTGTTGTTTTTAATTTTTTCGGTCGAAGTATAAACCATTTTATTTTTATCGAATAATCTTTCAACTATTTATTTACAATAAATTTTCTTTAAAAAAATTTTTTAAATTAGGTATTTTAAACACTGATATTTATTCATCATATCTGAAAGTTGTTTTAATTCAAAATCCAAGAGTAAATATTATTTTTAACGTAACAAAAATTATGATTGTATTTAAAACGAAGTATTTTAATCATAACTTTATAAAATATAATCCAAAAAAAAAATTATTTGTAACGCAATGAACAATTTAAACAATATATTACAAATATATTTACAACAAGTACCTTTTACATATAACTTTCGAAGCGGAATAACATAAATACGACGGCAACAATACGATTGAAAAATTTCAGATGTTTGCTAATGGCAAATAATTGAGCAACAAGTCGACATTGAAGTTTAAAACTTGAGCTATTTTGTAATTGCAAAATATCTTTATCGTTTAATCATTAAAATTTACGCTTTCAAGTATTTTTATTCGCCATTAAAAAAAAAAAAAAAAAGTATTCACAAATTTTTTAAAATAATAACTTTAACATTAAGATTTATCGAAAAATTATTATTATTTTGACGTTAATTAAAAAATTTTTTCCGTTTTATTAATTTTTTTTTAGAAGTTTTAAACGATGCAATTTTTGATGAAGATCATGATGAAATGGTTGTTGTTAAAGATATAGAAATGTTTTCCATGTGTGAACATCATTTGGTACCGTTTTACGGTAAAGTTTCGATTGGTTATTTACCTTGCAAAAAAATTTTGGGTATAAGCAAGTTAGCAAGAATAGTGGAAATATTCAGTCGTCGTTTACAGGGTAAATTGCATTCAAAAATTAATAATTTGACTGATTTTTTTTTTTTTCGGTTAAAAAAATTATATTTTTTTAAATTACAGTTCAAGAAAGGCTTACCAAACAGATAGCAAAAGCAGTAACAAAAGCAGTACAGCCAGCAGGAGTAGCTGTAATTGTTGAAGGAGTGTAAGAGTCAGAAGTTTTTTTTTTTTTGGGAAATTTGTATTTAAAGCTTTTCGAACTTAATTGAAATGTATAAGCGGGGGAAAAATTTTTTGTTTCAGACACATGTGTATGGTGATGAGAGGGGTTCAAAAAATAAATAGCAAAACTGTAACATCAACCATGCTAGGAGAATTTCGAGACAATCCCAAAACAAGAGAAGAATTTTTGACTCTTGTTCAATCAAAATGAATTTTTAAAAAAAATGAAATGGTAAAGGATTTTATAGTAAAATCAAATTTTCCTTTATCAAAAGAAATTGAAAATGTCATCTGAAAATCTCAATCGATAATAATAACAATAATAAAATTAATTTTCTTTCAACATAATATCTTTCAATTTGCTTCAATTTTTAAAAGATTCTAAAACATTTTATTTTGTTTTAAATCTTTAAACATGGCTGTTTAAATTGAAGCAACAATGTGTTGATAGAAAATAATAATTTTATTATTAAAACGAAAAAAACATCTTACGGACCAAAATAAAAAAATGCAGTATTTTTTTGAGTTTTTTTTTTTTTTATAAATATATACATATGTTTTATCAAGTTTAAATAATTTGATTTTATTTTTATAATATTCTTTTTCTTATATTTAAGTAAATAGAAGCTTTAAAATCCCATTTAAGGTTTCAATTGTAATTACACAATTATTATTAAAGCTCGAGACAAATATTAGCAAATTAAAATTCATTTTATTTGAATACATAATTAAAATAATGAATGAAAATTTTCTCTCAAACAATTTCGTATTTATCAACTACAAAAACTGTATCAACAGAGTACTTAACAGGTGCTTGATTTTCAACCAAATGCACATCCGTTATCTAAAAAAAAAATTATTTAAAATTATTTTAATTCGATTAATACAAAATAAAAAATTTACACAAATATAATACATTAAAGTAGTAAAGAGTATTACCTTTAAATCTGCATAAGACGTTTTTGATGTAAAGGCTACATTCAATGGGAAAAAATCGTTTGGAACTGAAGTTAATGTTGAAAACTCTAAACATCCTGATTTATTAGACGAATCAATAACAGGTAACGACCACGTCAAATTGTTTTTCCGTGAATCGTGATGATATTCTCCGTCGCAGTCGCTTATAACAGGAGACACGCCAATTCTAAAAAATTTTAAATGAAATTGTTTTTCAAACAGGTAACAGAATAAACTTCAAAAATAATAAAATAATAATGAATGCAAATAACTAATAAAATATTACAAGACAGAAATACTTACGGCAGTGGTATGACAATAGAAACATCATTTAACTCCATGTGATCGTGTTCCAATTCATATTCTATATTCACGTCACATCCTCCATCGATATTTTCAGACGCAGCATTACTAAATATATTAAAGGTATTTTATTTTTTTTATCTTTGAGAAGTAAATTACATGTATTTAAAATTAAGTTTTTTACTTGTTAAAGGAATAGAAGACTCTTCTTGCGTTTGGTATCTCCACTTTAAAACGCCGACGTCTGTATTCAGTGGAAATGGCTTAGTCGGATTTTTCAAACCGATTTGGGATTTCATTTTAAATAATTCTTTATCAACATTTGGATGGGTTTGTAATTGTATACCTCGATCATCTTTATTTTCTAATTGGACGCGTAATCTGCCCCATTTTTCATCTGAAATTCTTAACGTTACTAATCCGTGCAATTCAAATGATTGAATACCTCCATCACGGCCCACTCGTAATGTTAATCTTTCCTCTTGCCTTAAATGAACACTGAAATAGTTATAAAAGTCATAAATTTAATCGTAAAATTAAAATGAATTTAACATAAAATCTGAAATAATAAGTTAAATTTAAAAAAAAAATGTTTTTGAAAGCATACATGACGTTATTAGACTTTAATAAAATCACACCTGTTTTCAAAAATTTATTTTGCTCAGTTCGAAAAAGTATATTTAGAAATGGTGTAAAAAAAAAAAAAAAAAACAATTAAAACTATTCTTGTAATTTCTTATACAATCTGAGCTTTTTAAAAATTAATAATAATAATGGAAAAAACGAAAATCCAAAATTATTCAATACATACTCATCGAAATTTTCCAAAGTATGAACTTTTCCAGTATTTGCAGTTTTATTAATCAAAGGTGTTTGAACAATTTCACCTTCATTCTTTAATTGATCAACAAAGCTTTCTACATCCTTAGATTTACTACCCAATTTCATTGCTTTGTTAGTCGTAGATTTTGCAGGAGCTATATAACTTGGTTCTTCATCTAATATTAAATATAAAAAGAATTAATATTAACAATGAAATGAATATTATCACAAAAAACTTCTTATTTACTTGCACATACTGCTTTGTTTTACATAATTAAAAATTTATGTAAAACTACGACAAAATAGTTGCTTACCTCTAAGCATTAAAGATTCAATGTTTGATACAGGATTGTAGCCACCTGTATTACTTCCAAATCCTGTACCAGTAGAAAATACTGGAGTTTTTCCACCTTTTTTAACTGCTTCTAATTTTTGCCTTTGCAACTCTTTAGCTTTTTCTCTCATCTTATTTTTGGCTTCTCTTTCTTGTGTCTAAAATTAATTTTTTTGAATACAAAAAAAAAAAAAATAGTAGGAGTCTTGAAATTTATAGTATAAAAAATTATATTTAAAAAAAACCCTTACTTTTCTAACAGCTTGGTAAATTTTTTCTTCATGAGAATCCATTTCGACAAAAGTTCTAATTTGTGCCAAATTTACGCTTTCTCTATATCCTAATGCAACAATTTCATCAAAAGCAAATATTAAATTAAATGCATTGTCTATAATTTCTGATTCTTCCATTGTTCTGCAATATTCTGGAATCTATAATTTTAATCGTTTTAAAAAAAAATCAAACTGTCATAATCAAAAAAAAAACATTAAGTAAAATACAAACTTATTTTGTTACATTGTGAAAACATAAACTTAAAAATATAAAAAAAGGTTGGGTATTTCAACTAATAGTTACCATTTTAGAAAATAATCTTAAAGTTTCAAGATCTTCCAAAATGTTACTAGCTTTGGTTGTGATGAGCAACATGTATAATTTTTCAAGTGGCTGATAAACATAACGAACTGAGTCTGTTTCTACAAAAGTATGTTGCCTACCGGTCGACATTAATTTTGGAAAAGCAGCAAGAAGCCCTTCTATTCTTGATTTAGTCATTTCTACGAATTGGCGCGATATAATAGCTAAAATTAAGCAAAACACATTAATACAACCTTATTAATACAATTATTTATAAATTGTAAAAACTATAAGCCGCGGAAATTTTAAAATACTTACTTTTACCGCTTTTCGTACAAACCGCAGCTGCTATTAGAACCTGCAACAATAGTGAACCCAGAACAATTAAAAATAATATATTTACTAAGTCAAAAAAACTTAAAATAAAACTAAAAAGACTAACCATTCTTAATACTTCCTAATATTAAAGTTTGGCTATTATAATTAAATATGTATATTAAAATTAACTAAAAATCATGGTATTATTAAATGCTAAATTAAACTCCCGAATTCTCCGATGACGTGGAAATAGGCTATGTCCTACCTCTACTGGTTAACAATAGCAAAAAAATGAAATTGGCGTAAAATTTTAAATAAATGAAAGTTATTATTAAAAATTATTTTTTGCATAAGCCGTTTATATTTTTCTTTAATTAAAGTTTTTTTCTAAATTAAAATTAAAAAAAAAACTTTTTGAATTGTTTTAAACTTAATTTTATTCAAAACAAAATTAGAGGTTTAGAAAGCAAAACTGTCTTTTTGAAATAAAAAATATTAAATAAAAATCTTGTATATTTATTTGTAAAATATTATTGCATATAAGTATTTTAAATTTATGAAATAAATAAAAAGTTTATTATCAAAGTCTTGTTTTAAAATTTAAACTTTGCTACTATTTGTTTTTGCTACTATTAGTTTTTGCTATTATTAGTTTTTGCTATTATCAGTTTTTGCTACTATTAGTTTTTGCTACTGTTTGTTTTTGCTACTATTAGTTTTGCTATTATTTGTTTTTGCTACTATTTGTTTTTGCTACTATTAGTTTTTGCATAATCTCGGACGCCATTATAAAATAGCGGGAAAATTTTATTTACGAGTCAGTTTGTGCTTGTCAGTCAGTAAGTTGTTATCGTTTTTTTAAAGCAGTCATGGATCAATGGAGTGATAATAGTATGCTAAATTTATTATTTAAAATTTTGGCTTTAAAAATGCATTTCTACATATCTTATCTAAATAAATTTTTTTATTTACTTAAATATTGTTTTTTTTTTTTTTTTAGATGAAGGAGGAGGATATTTTGTGGGAAATGAGCCCACTACTCCTAACCAATCTGTATCTTCAGCTATCAGACAACAATTTTTGTGTCCTGTTACTGTCAGGCAAGTTTTAGAAGCTCCTGAGCAAGGTTTAAAAGTAGGATCCTTGACAGCTACTATGGTAAGTTAATTTTAATTTTATAGAAAAGGAAGTATCTTTTTTTTTGATGATATAATTAGGATATATATATATATATATATATATTATAATATATTATATATATTATTATATTATATTATAATATATTATATATATTATTATATTATATAATGATATTAAATGGAAATTAGTAATATTATTTTAATTAAATGGTAGGTAATTTTATTTACAGGTATCACTTTGTGGAGTAGTTAGTAATGTTGAAATAACATCAACGACTATAAAATTTAGTTTAACTGATGACACAGGAATAATCGATTGTTTAGAATGGCTGGAAACTCAGGTAGGAAGATTTGAATTTTTTCGAATATTCTTTTCTTTTGTGATGTAATCTATAATTAGCATTAATTTTTGCAGGATAACAGTAAAATATCTAAAACTACAAATCTTTTAGAAAATAATTATTATCATGTTTATGGTTGTGTTAAATATCCCCAAGGAAGTAGAAGAATAATGGTGTTTAAAACAGTCAAAGTTACTGATTTTAATGAAATAACTGCATTTATGTTAGAAGTTTTAAGTACCAATGAATATGCTGAAAAAACAACCAAGGTAAAAATAGCATTTTTACAAAAAATTATATTATGTTTTACTCCTTCAAACAAATTTACTTGATAAATAAAGACACTACTCTGATTTGTACTTATTAATATTCTCATGACAATCAGCTTCAATAAATATAAAAATTATTAAAATAATAATGTTTTCATTATAAAAATAATTACTATAATTTTTGCAGTATTTTTGTCGTAGTTATTCATGTATGTAAATATCGTCTAGTTTCTTTGCTTAATTAATGTAATTAATGAAATGTTAGTTGAGAATTTTAATTATTATAGGATTCTAAAGTACCAGCCACAAATGCATTTGGTCAAAATTCATTCACTTCATTTAATATTTCCACTGATGATAGAAACAAACTAACACCAATTCAAAAAGCAATTATGGATGCCATAAGTGTAAGTAGTTTTACAAAATACTTGAATTGTAGTTTTTGTCGGTTATAACAAAAAAATTAATTTAATTTTTTTAGAGTGTACAAAATCCTGTAGGGTGGTCAAGATATGAATCAGGGTTAAGCAAAAAGTATTCTGAAAAGGAAATACAGTAAGAATAATATATACAAATTTTGATTAAACATTTAGTAAAATTACTAAAATTATTTTAATGTAAAATCTTATTTTAGAGAAACATTGGACAAGTTAGTTTGTGAAGGTCATATATACACAACAATTGATGATGATCATTTCTGTTGCACATAAAAGCGAAGGAAAATTCCATTCGATTTAAATTACTTTTTAGAATTTTAAAGTTAAGAGAGGATTTAAAAGAAAACTTAAGTGGTTTGAAATATTACTCTTTAAAATAAAATAAAGTTCAAATAATTAAAAGTTTGTATTTAATTCTATAATTATAGAATAAAAATAATTTTTATAAATGTTAAAAAAATTATAATCTTTGCTTATTTTTTGGGCGGGGGCCTGAATATTCCTACTACAACAGCATGGTCTCTTTCATATGGCTCTAGCGTTATTTGCTCTATGGGCTTTAATTTATCAGCCTGTAATCTCTTTACTTCTGAGGCAAAAACAGCTTCTGGTTGAGCAGTTGAGTCTATACAACTTGCCTGCAAAATTATAATTTAAAATGAATGTTTTAATTTAAAAGCAATATTTGATAAATTAATTTAAAAAGGGTTTTCAATTATATACTCACCTTAATGGAAATAACAAAGTGTCCCCCATTTTTCAAAAAATATTGTGAATTTAATGCCACAATTCTAGCTTGATCAGGCTGTGCTACATCTGCAAATACACAATCTACCATACCGACTAACATCCTGTATTTATGAGGATGTCTAGCATCTTCTAATATTGGAATTATATTTGTCCTTTTTTTAGCTACATTTAATAAATCTCTTCCTGATCTGTGTGAAAATTCTACTGCATAAACCAAACCTTGAGGTCCAACAATATCTGAGACATGTGAAACAGTTGTCCCTGAAGCAGCTCCAAGGTATAACACCTTACTGCCTGGAGGCATGTGAATTTGATCAATGCCACCTAATATAGCAGCAGCTAATTTTGAACGAAAAGGATTCCAAACTCTGTATTCAATTTTATCACCTTCATTCTAAATTTAAAAAATATATACAATGTAAATAATGCCCAAGAAAAATAAAACTAAACTGCATATTTTTTTGCAGAAAAGTTTACAAAAGTTACATTTAATTACAATTCTGATAAACTTACTTCGACAACTATTCTTTTTTCACCATACACTGCGACACCTGGTACCATATTTAGAGTGACGAGAGCATCTTCTTTACCCCTTGCAACAAATACTCCAGGTAAACGATGAGGTTCTACAACAACAGTTTTGCCTCCCTTCATTCCTCCACCTCTTCCACCTCCTCTACCTCCCCCTCTTCCACCGCCGCCTCCACGACCTGGACTTTTTCCAAAACCTCCTCTACCTCTCCCGCCCCCTCCTCCACCTCTTCCAAAACCTCTCCCACCGCCTCCACCTCCGCCTCCTGGGCTTTTAAAATTTCTGCCACCGCCTCCACCTCCTCGGCCACCTCTACCTCCAGGTGAAAAACCTAAAAAATTACAAGAGCTTGAGATAAAGAACTTAAAAAAAAAGTTTAGAAATAAAATATTTTTTTCGATAATAACAAATAGATAAGGAAAAATTATATTCGATTTTAATTTACAAAAGTATTTATTTTGTTTTCATAAATGTATCTTTAAAATTGTAAAAAAAAATTAAAACAAAAGGACAAATAAAAAAAAATTTTTTGAATTGAAACATAACTCTATTGATATGCCATGTACACACAGAAGTAGACGGTTAAAATAATGAAATTTATTTTTATAAACAATAAAAATAAATTATAACTTATAAGAATTTATACATTACATACGAAAATAATATCGAAATAATGATGGTAAATTAAAATTTAAACTTACCCGGTCGACCCATTATTTATTAAATACAATGTTTTTAAGCTTCAGAAGCCGCTGCACGTGGTTCTACCATATATATTTAAGAAAATGGCGTCAAAATTTTATAATTTTTATAATTTTTTTTTTTTTTTTTACATATTATTAGAATAAGTTAAAAAATAAAAAGTAAACAAGAAGTTGTTTTTCAATTCAATTCAATTAAAAAAAAAACAAATAAAAATAATTAAAATTTATTTTAAATACTTTAACGAAATTATTTTACATTTATTTTTATAATATAGTAAACAAGTGTGCGTAAATTCTACGGAAATTAAATGTTATTCGATGCCGCCAAGGTTTCCGCAATAATTTCAATGGATGAAATGCACGCTATTAATTTTGTGTAAAGTAAAAATTATTTTTATCATCATATTAATTTTTTTTTTTAATCATAGTGTTAATTTTTTTTTTTTTTTTTTTTTTTTTAAAGATAGTTACTATATTAATTAGTTTATTTTCATTTAAAATTTTTTTTTGTAATTTTTGCTTATTTAAGTTTTACATTAATATTCAGCCTGAATTTTTTACTGGTATGGATCATATTATTTATTTATATAAAAAATTTTTATGTTGGTTTTTAATTTTAACTATAATAAACCTTCAATGGCGTGAGCTGTATTTTAATTATTTATTTTAATTAAGCTAATTTTCTATTAGCTAGGTTTCATTTACTTAAACTTTTATAACTGGTGACTCACTAAATTATTTATTGGTATAAAATTAGAAAATTTTTTCCAAGTTGTCAATTAAAAAAAACGTGTGACGACTTAACATGCAAGTAATATCAGCTTCTTTAACAATACAAATTCTCAACCGAATTCTATTTTTAAATAATTAGTATTTGTGTGTTCAAATTTGGTTTTTTGACTACATAATTGATAACAGTTTCTAAAACATGTTTTTTTTATAGTTAGTCAAAAAATGACCTGTTTGTTGCCATTCATTATGAATTTTTTAATGGCAGACCAAAGTTTGAGTTCTTTAAAATTTATTTCTAATTTTTTCATATTTTATAATTAAGATTAAATTCGATTTGTATTTTTTGGTCTTTTTGTTTTCGTTTTTCTTTAATACTATTTTGAAAATGTTTAATTTTATTTTCACATGAAATTTCTCGCATGTGCTGCATAGGTAATTGTCTTCTTTACTTTTTTAACTACATATAAAAAAAAAAATAGCAAAATAAAAATTTTAAAAAGGAAAATTTTAATTATTTGATTAATCGATCATTTCTACTTGTAATTATTTTTAAAAATTGCAAGGATTGTTATAATAATTTTAAAAAATTTCATATTTAATTATGCTATATATTTTTATTAGCATAAATTTTGTAATGAAAGCATTTTTATTCTCGATACAAAATTTTTATAAACATGTTTTATTATTAATAAATGCATAATTTATTGCAAAAAAAACTTAGTTGGCTTTTACGACCACTGGTTCTGTTAGATGACCAACCCAGAAAGTGCCACCATCTTTTGCAACTGTAACTCTAAATCTAACTGTTTCTGATAGACCTTCAGGTGCGTTCCATGTGAGAACAACTTTTTCTTTTACATCAGAAGAGTCATGTGTAGCCCCAGACTTGAAAAAAAAAACAAAAATAAATAAAAAAAATTTTCTCTCACACAAAATATTTTAAATATATAAGAAATAACTTACTTCTTTACTGTCTCCGCAGTTAACTAAATCTACATTTTTAGTTTTAAGAAATTTACCAACGGCTACATCTCCAACTCGAGCTTGTACAAAAAATCCTTTGAAATTTTTGGCGGCTTCGGTTCCTGTTATTGTGACCGTAACACTTTCACCACTTTTAACTTCCTTTTTGTTTAAAACTACGGCATAAGGAAAGGGAGAAGTCTGTGGTGGTGTGTGATGCTGAGGCACCATATCTTCACATGCACTCGAAGGAGCTCCTGATGAGTATCCATCTGATGTTTTCAAAACACCAAGCAATAACAAAAAAAGTAAGCTTTTACAAATCATTCTGAAAAAAAAATTAAATATATATATTAAAAAAAAAAAAAAAAAAAAAAAACAAAATATTCTTACATTTAAAAAATTTTTTTTTTTTTTTTTTTTTTTTATAAATTAGTATAAAATTTATTTATTACATACTTTGCGAATATTTATTCCCCCCAACGGTAGTTTCCCACTAGTAAATTTTTAAATTTACGGCCAATTTATACTCCCCTGATAAGCCAAAATGTATTTATTTATATCTAATCAATTCTTTGATTAATATTTATTAGATGATATTATTATTATTATTTTACAGGTTCATTCAATTACTTTATTTAAACTTTTAGATAATAAAAGCCTTTTCTTTTTTTTTTTTTTTTATATATATATATATAATTATAAATTGATTTATGTAATAATTTATTTTGCCTGCCCTAGTAAAATCACTAATAATTACACAGTAATTGATCAAGTTAAATAATTGCAGCATGATATTTACTTTTGATAAAAAAAATAATGCTATTTTTCTACTAAAATTTCATATTAATTTTTTTACAAATAATTTCTGTTAAATGTATTTTTCGTTTTTTTTTTTTACAACTTGATACACTTTATATATATATATATATATATGAGATGAGATGGTAGTTTAGTTTATTTATTAAGAAGAAGAAGAAAAAAAAAAAAAGAAAGAAACGAAATACATACGCACCTAATGAATCGATCTTATGTCTTTAATACCTGAAAACTAACTGTTAACAAATTAAAATTTTTTTTTGTTATAAACAAAATAGAAAATGAGCCAAAACTAGTTGTAATCAAAATGCTAAAAAAGTCGAAAACAAGTTGAGGAGATTGCGTAAAAAGTTGTCAAAGTTGGGAAATATAATTTTATATAAAATTTTATTCAATTTTTTTTTTTTTTTTAATATTGAATTTTAAACTTTACTGTTAAAAAAAAAAAAAAAAAAAAGATATATGAAGTTTTGAGTTGATTGCCATTTTGTAATCTGAAGATGCCATTTTTTTTTTTTTTTTTTTTTTTTTTTTTTGCGATTTTACCTTTATATTACTTTGTTACGTAAGGATGGCGATTTATTAATTTTTTTTTTCATATCTTATGGTTGATTTACAATTAATAATAATTATTATTATTATTATACAATTTTATGATTGTTAATTTGATGACATAAATTTAAAAAAAAAAAAAAAAAAAAAACATTTTACAAAATTTTCCGATTGAAAATTTAGAGTTTTTATATTTTTTTGGAAAAATAATTTTTTTGAAAATTTATGCTATTATTATTATTATTATTATTATTATTATTATTATTATTATTATTATTATTATTATTATTATTATTATTATTATTATACTTATACTTAACTTTGTGATAAGTAAGAAAACAATTTAAATATTTCTCTCTTAATTTTTCTTATCTTTGGTTTTTCTTTTTTTTTTTTTTTTTTGACAAAAACCCAAATCAAGGGCTTATTGTCAAGTAATCTTTTAAAAAAAAAAAAAAATCTTATATTTGTTTTTTTTTTTTTTTTTTTTTTTATTTAGGTCACCATAAAGTTTTTATTATTAATTAAATTATGGAATCACCTCAAGATGCCGACAATGCTTTGACACCTTCCGATTGTATACCTAGAAAACTATCCGGTCAGGGTATAACTCAGATAGTGTAAGTAAATATTGAAAAAAAAAAAAAAAAAATTTATTTTAATAAATTTATCTTTAATATTAGTTTCCACCTTAAACTTTTTTTTTTCTAAAAATTAATTAATTGAACTTTTGAAGTATCACTTAAAACCATAAAAATTATCAATTTGATTATCATGATTTATTTATTATTATTATTATTATTATTATTCAGAATATTTTACCTGATTTCCCCCCCCCCCCCCAAAAAAAAAAAAAGATCCCATCGACAATTAAAATACCTGTTTCAGATTGAAAAACTACGATTTATTCCTTAAAAAAAAAAAAAAAAAATTTATAATAATATGTAATATCTTAAGCTAATTATAAGAAAATATAAGCTTAAATATTGGAGGGGGGGACAAAAAAAGAAAACAAGGAAAAATTTTCCTTTATTTAAATTATTTTTCACGACTGACCTTTAAATAAATTTATTTAAAAAAAAAAAAAAAATTTGTTTACATTGATTATTGAATTTTAATTTTTTTGGTATAGAAAGAAAGGATGATACGCCATGATGATTGTTTAATAATATCGAACCTTTGGTATTTAAAAAAATATTGGATTAAAATGTTATTAAATTATCCTAGGAAAAAATATATTTATTTTTCTTTTTTTATTAATAATATATATATATATATATATATATATATATATAAATTTTCATTGTAAACACAAACAAGATTGCCTTCGTTTTAAAATTTGAAATAAAAATAATTAATATTTATTGACAATTATTTATATGGTTATTATTATTATTATTATTAATTTATTACGATTTTTTTTTTTTTCAGAAAATTTACGGGTGAAAATGATCAACACTCGGAGGAATTAACTTGCACTAGAGTTACGTTGATACCAAGTGATGGAAAACGCGGAAAATGTAGTCCAAACGTTAATTTAAAAAGCATCGTTGATTACACGTGGGAACATAGGTTTTACACGGGACAATTAATTGCCGTACACATCGGGGGTAGATATATAGCTTACGGTTTAAAAGGTGAACAGAAGAAAGGTTGTTATTAACTTTTTTTTAAAATTAATTTTATCCTTTAATTAATTTATTTTTTGTCTCACAATGTGTATATAACAGCAGCAGCAGGAGCAGCGGGGGGTCAAAATAATGGCGTTGTCAGAGTGGTTAATAGAATGACGAGTCAGAGAGGTCTGATAAAAGGAATGGAAGGATTAATTCAAGACATAGCTTTTGCTTATATCGAATATCAAGTGTGGCTTGCCATCGTCGACGAAACGGGTAATCTTTTTGTGTACATGGTAGAAGAAGATGAAGCCACGAAAACGTTGTCGTGCATGCTCGTACTACATGTTGTTCATAATATCAAGCCGGAACCCGGTTGCAATCATAGGATCATATGGGTACCTTATATGCCTGACGAGAATGATGATTCGAAAGAATACGGTGACATTGCCAAATTGTTAGTTTTAACTTTAGGATGTAAGGTACTTTTTTTTTTATTAGAGTGCATTGACCCCCTATATGGTTTTTAACAAGGATAATTTTTAAATCTGTGACCATTGATTGAATTGAAAATTTTTGTGATTGCAGGCAGAATTATGGCATGTGGCTGCTGTGATTGCAAGGTACGGCCCGGGTCCTCACAAATCCGAAGACTTGGAAGAGGGTTTATTAATAATAGAAGAACATACTAAATCTATAGTGGACGCGACTTTTTCACCCGAAGGTAGTGCTCTTGCTACCGTTAGCTTAGATGGAACCATAAGGTTTTTTCAGGTAGAATTGATTTGTAAATACAATTATGACTTTATTCGAAAAAAATTTTTTTTTTTTTTTAAACAATTCGAATTTTTCAAAAGCCGCCTTATTAATTATTTTTATTTTAGGTTTATATGCAACAAAAACAAACTCCTAGATGTTTGCATAGTTGGAGACCTCACGATGGAAAACCACTTTCTTCAATATTTTTTTTAGATAATCACAAATCTCACAATCCAGAGTTGGTAATTTTTTTTTGGGACCATTATATCGTCTAATTAATTTCTTTTTTAATTTTTTTTTTAACTATTTTTTTTTTAGGTCTCATTTTTGGAAATTTATGATTACGGGCGCTGAAAATAATACAGAATTAAAAGTTTGGGCTTGCGTTCATTGGACTTGTTTACAAACGATTCGATTCACTCCCGATGCAAATTCGGGGAAAAAAACAGGAATGTATTTGAAAGCGGGATTAGATTTGGGAGCAAGACATTTACTTTTATCTGACATTTATAATCAAGTAAGTTGTATGTATGTATGTATTACATAAATTTTTATTGCTTATTTTTTTTTAAGCGGAATAATTAATTTCAATATTATTAATGTTTTATTAAATGGCAGTTAAATAATTTTTATGTTATAACAACCGACATTTTTTGCGCGTACGTTTCTCTCCGTAAATTTGTTTTTATGTGACAAATTATGATGTTTTTTTTTTTTTTAAAGTAGGAATGCGTTGCTCAGCAAAAGGTTTTAATTAATTTAATTTTTTAAAGTATGTTAAACAACTTTTTTTTTTTTTTTTTTTTTCCATCTTGATGTGGGTTACATAATCTAGTTATTCAATAAGTAATTATTATTTTTGAACTTGAATTTTTTTAAAAATAACATTTATTTCAAAAATTATTATTATTATTATTATTAATTATTTAAATAAATTTTTTTTTTTTTTTTTGCAGGTAATTTATGTTTTACGAATATATGTAGATCCAAAGGAAACAATAGCTTTTATTTGTTCAGCATCAGAATTTTTAATTCCATTTTCAATATTAAGTTTTGGAATTGTTGATGCTGGTACGAGACGTTGTAAAGACAGCATTTTTGGCATTGATCAAGGTTCGTTTAAAAACTTGACAAGTGGTAATTTTTTTTTTTTTTTTTTTTTGTAAATTAAATATATTTTGGTAGAATGATTTTATCATTACATATAATAATTAATTTTTTAAATTTCCAGATGAAGACGATGACGAAGATGATCCGGAAGATGATGAAGTGCAAGAGTCCGTTGTTGTCCTCATGTATTTAGTACAACCGAAATCAATGCAAGAATGTTGCATACGGTTCGTACCTCCTCCTCCGGAGAGCGACCTTTTATTGAGCACAATAATTCGTGACAATTTAGGTATTTAAAAATTCCGTCTCCTTCGGGTTACTACGTTAACAAATGTTCTGCATTTGCGTTGATGTTTTTTCAGTTTCCGAACAAGGATCGAAAAAAGACATGGAATCTTTACTTCCCGAAAATGAAATTTATAGTAATACAAGTGGTTCTTCGATTCCATTGAATCTTATGACTCCAGAGGAATTTAGCAGTACGGCGATAAAGAAAGAAGTTGAAGAATTTCCGTCGGGACAAAAAAATTCTGTAATTAACGTATGTACACGTGTAATATTTTATTTTATTTATTTTTTAATATTTATTTTATTTTGCTTTTAATTTTAGCAAGATGTTTTTTCATCATTTTCGCGAGATGTTTTGGTAAGCGGAGGCAGTAGTCCGAGTCGGGAAGTTCAAGAAATTTTATCACTTCAAAGTAATAATTCCGGGAGAGAAGTTGAAGATTTAATTAATTTGCAACCGCCGCAGAGACCCTATTATTCGGGTGGTGAAATGTCAGAGTAAGTAATAAAAAAAAAAAAAAAGTTATTTTTTAATTAATAATCACTCTTGAAAGCTATACGATTGGAATGTTTTTAATTTTTTAAAATTTTAGCGTTGACGTAAAAAATAAGGAAAGTGAAATAATAGATTCATTGGATGCAAAAGTTCAATCGAGCAACGGTTGGCCTCATTTGCCAATAATTAATTCAACCGATGATTTACCTAAAATAATAAACACCAGGTGAGAAAATAAATAAATTTTTTTTTTAATTAAAAAAAAATTGAAGAATTATTATTATTAATAATAATATAAAAAACGAATTTTTTTAGGGTTTCTCAAGATAAATGTGATGGAAATCCGGAAACATTGTCCGATCCCGGCCTTTGGAAATCCAATCAAAGAATCGAAGTGACTTTATCAACAATATTAGCGTCGGTACAACAACAGGAAGCACAAATTAGGGTACCACCTATTTACTATTTGTAAATATCCATTGTATTTTTTGTTGTTGTAATGAAAAACTGTTTTGTTTAGGAATTAAGACAAGAAATATCTTTATTGAGATCTCGACAATCGGATTCCGTATTGGCATCGCTTTGTAAATCAGCTTTAGACCAACACTCGATTATTTTAGAAGAACAATTAGCTATTAGAGACAGTAAAGAAAGGGATAGGCATGAAAAATTAATGTCGGCAATTTCCCAAGCCGTTAGTAATTTAATATCGACGAAATTTGAACAAGTCATTTCAAATGAAGTAAAAGATAGTATATTGCCGGGTAAGAAAAATTTTAAACCGAAAGAAATTTTTTTTTAAGGACATATTTTATTTTAAA
>NW_002987231.1:361340-370817 GCF_000006295.1 Pediculus humanus corporis | reverse complement strand
AAAAAAAAAAAAAATGAAAAATTTAAATGAAAAACTTTAAATTATTTTCAGTCTGTCATGGAAGTTCTTTCGCTATCACTATTAACCACTCTTCGACCGAACATATCTGAAGTTTGTAAAGATATATTCACTCAAATAGTTATTCCACGTTGCGAAAAAGCTTTGGATAGAATATTTTTACAAGTACACGAAACTTTTACACAAGGCACTACCGATTGTAAGTACTCGGAACAACTTTTTTATTAAAAAATTTTTTCTTTTTTTTTTTTTTTCGAAAAACAAATTTATTCGAACAATATATATCAATTACAGATATTTCTCAACTTCAAAAAGAATTGGATAAAATGAGGCAACAGTTAGTGAAGGGATCAGAGTTGTTGGCAGAATACGAAACTTCTTCCAGGCAAACAAGGGATAAATTATCCTTGTCTTTACAATCCGAATTACAAATAAATATTCAAAAAACGTTAAATAGGTATGGGGCGACCTTGTTTTTTTTTTTACAAAAGGGTATCGAATCAAAGGTGATGGCGATAAAGTAAAGTTATTATTAATTTTCAGCATGCAAGATTATGTAAATAAAAAATTAACGGAAACAATTAAAGACAGTATAAGCAAAGAATTTCAGTCACATAAAAGTCTTATAGAAGATAGCGTTTTGTCGGCAGTTAGATCACGAGCTGTCACTCCAGCATCTCACATTGTCGATCAAATGCAAATAATTCAGGCTCAAATAATGCAATTAGTTGCAACGGGTCAAATAAATGCTGCATTTCAACAGGTAAAATCAAATTTAACGGTTTAAAACTCTATATATATATATATATATATAAAAGTATTATTATTATTTATTTATAATTTCAGGCTCTTTCCGCTTCCGATTTAAATTTAGTGGTTTATTTATGCGACAAATTAAATCCCGAACAATTGTTTCGACAAAATCCATGCCCCCTTCCACAAGCAGTCCTGTTATCCCTCATTCAACAACTTTCGGCTGATATGACAAATCATACGGATTTAAAATACAAGTAAGTAATAATAATAATAATAATAATAATAATTTATTTCGGAACGAATTTTTAAATATGTAATAAATTGTTATGAATTCTTTTTATTACAGGTATTTAGAAGAAGCCATAATGAATTTGGATACGAATAATTCAATGACGAAAGAACATTTGCCGGGAATATTATCGACACTACAAAAGCAACTTAATTCATTTTTAAGTCATAATCCGGGTTCAAAATATTATAGAAAAATAAAAATGTTGCTCATGATGACACAGTCACTTTTACCGGTACCAACTAAATAGTACAATATTAATTTTATAAAAATTGTATAAAAAAAAAAAAAAAATGATTGATTAACGATTAATTTTGTTTCCGTGTCGATATCAAATTGTTTCCCTCCCATATTTTGCGATGTTACTTTATTTATTTATATATATATACATACATACATACAAGATGGAGATGGAATAATTGTTTTAAAATGTCAACAACAATAATTTATATGTATATATATATATATATAGTATTCGATTAATTAGGCGGATTTCGATTTATTTATTATTTTCAGTAATTAATTTTCAATTATGTGTGTATTAATAGGCATTGCGTTATACGTTTTTATTATTATTTAACAGCGCCTATCAAATTTTTCTTTTTTTTTTTAGTATTTCCAATAATTATTATACAATGTTTTAGGTTACTACTTTATTTTAATGTAAAAAAAAAAATAATAAAAAAATAAAAAAAAAAAATAAAATAAAATTTTTTTTTTTTTTTTGTAATTTCTTGTTTTTTAAGTAAAAAAAAAAAAAAAAAAATTTTTTTAAATTAATTTTGATAAATTTATTCGATTATTATTATTATTATTATTATTGTTGTTATTTTTTTTAAAATCATTTGGATTCTTTTATTGTAATAGCTTGTAACAGATTTTAATATCACACACTCTTCTTTTTTAAATGAAATCAATCAAAGAAAAAGCGAATAAATAAAAAAATATTTTTTCACGGTGTGTGTGTGTGTGATTAATATAAACCGCCAATAAAATTATTCAATGATAATATTTATTTATTGCTTAACTTCTTTTTCTTCAGGTTTTTGATCTTCTGGTTTCATAGCCGGGAAAAATAATACTTCTTTTATATTATTCGAATCCGTTAAAAACATTGTGAGTCGATCGATTCCCATTCCCCAACCCCCGGTTGGAGGAAGTCCATATTCCAAAGCCGTGCAAAAATTCTCGTCAATTAATTGGGCTTCATCATCACCCGCAGCTTTATCTTTTGCTTGCTCTTCGAATCTCTCTCTCTGAACAAGAGGATCGTTTAATTCCGTGTAAGCATTGCAAACTTCTTTTTTCATTATGAAAAGTTCAAAACGTTCCGTCAGGCCCGGCGTAGATCTATGCCATTTGGCCAAAGGAGACATAACTTGAGGGTGATCGCATATAAAAGTTGGATTAATGCATTTCTCTTCGAGAAATTCACCGACTAATTTGTCGAGTAATCGAGCGGATGTGGTCGGAGGAGGGCATTCAACTTGAAATTTTGCACAGAGATCTTTAAGAACTTTGTTTGCTTCGGGAGAACCAAAATCTTGGGGCTTTGGCAGTTTTACTTTTAATTCCTCTTCAAGGGCTGGAATCATGTAAATTCTTTTAAACGGTGGAGTAAAATCTATTTCAACTTCCTCATCGTCAGGACCTTTTGGATGATATTTTATTTTATAACTTCCAAAAATAGTTTTTACCATTCCTAAAAAATTAATATTTTGTTAAAAACTAATATTTTGAAATTTTACCGTGAAAAAATTACTTTACATTACCTGATAGCAATTTTTCCGTTATTTCCATTAAATCATTATAATCAGCATAAGCCATATAGAATTCGCAAGTTGTAAATTCAGGATTATGCGTTAAATCGATACCTTCGTTACGAAATTGTCTACCAATTTCATAAACTCTATCAATACCTCCCACTACTAACATTTTGTGATACAATTCAGGGGCAACTCTTAAATAAAGACTCATATTTAATTCATTGTGATAAGTTGTGAAAGGTTTTGCTGATGCTCCTCCTGCTATCATATTCATAATGGGAGTTTCAATTTCTAAAAATCCTAATTCATCGAGAAATCTTCGAATATATGAAATTATTTGAGCGCGAATAAAAAACTTTTGCCTAACATAGTCATTTAATATACAATCAAGGTACCTCATTCTAAACCTTGTTTCCTAAAAGAATAAAAAAAAAAAATTATTTTTTTTTGTAAAATTTTTTATTATTGTGATGATGCAATTAATATCTTAATAATAATAATATTCATACCTTATCTTTTAGGCCATAATGTAAATGAGGGAGCATATGAAGACAAGGGGTGAGAAGGGTAATTTCCTTAGGTATTACAGAGAGTTCACCCTTTTTAGTTTTACCTGGATGTCCTTTCACACCCACTATATCACCTCTACCTAATTTGCTAGTATCTTCTGAAAATAATTCTTCAGAAACATAATATTTGGCATTAGCCATAATCTGAATTTTTACACCTTCACTTCTCAAATCGTAAAAAATTAGTTTAGAACCAGATCCTCTTATTGAATGAATTCTCCCTTAAAATTAATAAAATTATAACACATTATTATTATTTTTTTTTTTTGTAGTACAATAAAGTAGTTTGAAAAAAAAACTGATTTTTAATGTACCAGCCAAATTTACAACAGTATCTTCCTCCACATGTCCTACTGGCAAATTATTATACTTGTTAATAAAATCTTGTAATGATATTGTAACATGAAACTTATGGGGATAGGGATTTTTTCCTTTTTCTTTAAGTTTCATTACAGCTTGACTTCTCAATTTAATGTATTCCTACAAAAAAAAAAAAAAAAAATTATTAGTAAGTATTAATGTTTAATCATTAATAATAGAATGATAACTTTTATTTTCTTACATTCGGAGAAATATTCTCATCGTTAATTCCTCCAGTAGATGCAGCAGAAGCAGCTTTCTGATTAACATTTTTACTTGCATTTAAAGCTGCCTTAGCTTCTTCTTCTTCTTTTTTTTTCTTTGCCTTCAGTAATCTTTTTTGTTCACTGTAATGAAATATATTTTACAACTAGCAGTAAAATGAAGTTTACTGAAAAAATTTTTTTAATTAACAAACCTCTCACGTTTTACTTGAAAGGTTGAGAGTATTTTTTGAAAAGTTTTGAGTCGATTTTTTCCCAAACAAGTGAAATGAGGTGTTTTTAAAAATATATTTCGCTAGTACCAGCATGTTTAAAAAAAAAATTTTTTTTTTCAAAAGTTATAATTGATCAAAAATTTGAAAATAAACTACAAGTTATCATTACAAAATCTGTAATCGTTGGCAAATTCAAAATTATTTTTAAATTATAACTCTATAAAAATTAAATTTTTTTATGCTGTTATTACTAGAAAGTTTTTTTCAAATGTAAATAAGAAGAATCTTGCTTACTTTTTTGATATAACTCTTTCTTCAGACATGCTGGCACGTGGGTTTAAAATAAAATATTGAAATCATTCACCGATTAACTCTCATAAAACTATTTTTGCACCATTTGCTTTCTTCTGAGAAAAGCAGTCAAAGGTAAAATCAAAGGAAATCATAGAGAAGTTGTGTGTGTAACTGCATTGACGCTTGATAAGGACTATTAAGGTGTTAGTAGTAAAACTAAAAATTTTTTAAAATGTCTTTAAAATTTTTAGACTATAAATATAACTTAAAATTTATGTTTTGCTTTAAATATAATAGGTGGATATTTTAGATTAGAACGATTAGTAAATTTTCTTTACCAAAAATTTATCTTTCATTAATAAAAGTAGTTATCAAGCCTACTTGACAAAGGCTGATTAATTACAAGAACAGTAGTTTTTTTTTTTAAATGTGAGTTACTATTGAAAAATTTTACAATTTAGGAATTTTGAATAAAATGTATACTTCCTACACAATTAAAATCGATATTGTCAAAATTAGTTTTAATGGGGGTTGGTGTTGTTGAATGTTGAAAATGTCAGAGGTTGAACGAATTCCAGTTCACGGAAGATTTCCTCCAAATGCATTTAGACAGAGGGTAGAACGAAGAAGAAGTCGTATAGGAGCTCAAAGATTAGAAAAGGCTCGAAAAACGGAGAAACCAGAAGATTTCGTAACGTATGAAGAATCAGAAGAAGAAGATTTAGGGGTGATTGGAGAGAAAAGATTTTTGAATACTTCTTATAACTTTATTGATTATGTTAGATCAAGGGAAATGGGAATGCGTGAACGTCGTTCAGTAAATTATGATTTTCTTTCTCGTCATATATTAAGTCATGAAATGTTTAAAGAGCACCCAATTCCTTTAAACAATATAAATAAAATATTTTGCTCTCAATGGTTATCTGATAGACAAGTCCTTTTTGGAACAAAATGTAATAAGGTAAAGTTACATCTGTTTACAGTTATTTTTACTCTTATGTTTTGGATTTTAATTTAATTATTAGTTGTAATAGTTTATTTATATTCTCATATTCAAGTTTTTTTCTAAATTTAAAAACAAATAATAATTTTTTACAAAATAAGTATATATAAATATATGTTTCATAAACTTTTTTTTATTACAGCTTATGGTTTATGATGTAATAACTCAAAAATTAGACCAAATTCCTTTGCTTTGTGAACCTAATTCATCTGGGATTTCTCAAGATCAACAATGTGGTATACACACTGCTCAAATCAATCCATCTAGGTCTTTACTAGCAACTGGAGCTAGAAATTCCAGTGATATTGCAATTTATAGATTGCCAACGATGGATCCAGTTTGTATCGGAGATGTAAGCTAACATCATTTTATTTTATAAGAATTACAAATACATTTACATAAACAACAGAAAATATTTAATAATTTAATTATTTTTGTACATTTTTTCATAACATTTAATTTTTATTCTTAACAAAAAACAAAAAATTAAATTTTTTTTTTTTTTTTTTTTCAGTCACATAAAGATTGGGTTTTTGATGTTTGTTGGCTGGATGATCAATTTTTAGTTTCCGGATCCAAAGATAGTAAAATGGGACTGTGGAAAATAACTGATGACTATAATGATAGGAACAAATTGGAAACATTAAATTATAAATGTATAGAAGCAATTAGTCTTAAAGTATGTAAATCAGCTCAAAGAGTTAGGGCAGTTGCTTTTAATCCTGAATTTAGAGAAATAGCAGCTTTGTCATTAAATGGTTTTATCCACATATGGAATGCCGAGACATTCAGACAGGTCAGTTTAATTATTCATTTGATTTTTTGATTATTATTTTGATAATAAACAATTGTCGATAATAATAATTTTTTTTTTTATTTCAGACACATTCTAGAAAATTGCCTTCATCTCAAGAAAATGTTTGTTTAGCTGTTAAAAAAGGTGGTCTGTACGGAATAGGTTGCAGATCATACACATTATTATTAGATCCTAGAACGTTACATCCAATAAAAAAAATTTCGGCTAAATTTAGCGGATGTGGTAAGTTAACAAAAAATTTTGTATTTCTCATATGTTTAATATTTATTATTTATTATTTTAATTTATATGTATTTTTTTTTTTGAAGGGATTCGTTCGGCAAGTTTTCAAGGAGATATATTGACAATTGGCACTGGTGTTTCAATATTAATGTTTTACGACCTCAGAGCACACAAATATTTAGAATCTAGTATTAATTCTAGTCGTACGGTTAATTTAAAATCCTCGAAGGGTTACGTGGTAATAATTTTTTTATTTATTTACCAATTATAAATTATTGTAAAATTTTAATAATAATTTTATTTATGTTTGCTTATAGTTTCCGGATGAGCAATTTATGGATGGGATTCAAGTGAAATACACACCTGCTATTTATACTCATTGCTACGATTTCACCGGAACAAGACTCTTTGCGGCTGGGGGACCACTTCCGGCAAACTTATATGGAAATTACGCAGGGGTTTGGCAATAACACTTAATTAATTAATTTTATTTTTGAATTTTTTTTGTCGTCTGGATTCTTGAGAATTTAAAAAAAATTCCTTTCGAAGGTTAGAAAAAAAAAAATTTATTAATGTAATAAAACGAATTTTAAATAATGTGTTTTATTTATTATAGACAAACAATTATTGATTTTAAAATCAATATTATGCGTTTTACAACACTTTAATTTTTTTTTTTTTTACGGATTTGGGCCATTAAAAAAATAAATTTTCCTAACACGTATATTTTTCTCGAAATTTTTTAATAATCACAATATTATGGTAAATTTAAAAAAAAAAAAAAAAAAAAAATTTGCCAGAGTCTGTTGTCATTGTCATTTATATTAGCTGGGTCTGGAGCGGAGTAGTAGGTAGTACTTTATGATGGTCCTAATAAAATAAACGAATGTTTAAATTAGGATATATATATATATATATATAAATAAATAATTTTAAAGTTTATAAAAGTTAATTAATTAAAAAATAATAATAATAATGAAAAACAAATAACCAATAATATAATAATCTCATAATCTTTTATAATGAAACATTCATTTTTGCAGCTTTAATATATATATATTTAAATTTTTTTTTTTTTTTTTTTTTTATTTGAGCAATTTTTTTTGCTTATGTACATAATTGTAAATGTGTAATAATAATATTATTTATTATTATTAAATAAATGCGTTAAAACGTCATACGAAATAATAATAATATTAAATTGTTTTTTTTTTTTTTATATTATTATTTAGATAGAAAATTTATTTGTAGTAAAATTATTATTATTATTATTATTTTATATATATATTAAATGAAATAAAAATTTTAAAAAATTGTATTCAGAGGGGGGGGGAAAAATTAATTAATGTAATAATAACATCAAATCCCTAGGAATTTATTTATATAAATAATTAAAAAAAAAAAAAAATTATGCAAAACATTTTTTAACAAATAAATGCGTAGGAACGTAATAATAATAATAATAATAGTATAATTAATAAAAATTATTAATATTATTATATATATATAATGATTTGTATATCATCAAACAGTTTTTTTTTTTTAATTAAGATTAAAAATAAAAATTATATATTAATTATAATCTTTTATACAAATTTTTTAAAAAAAATTTCTAGGCATATTTTTTTTTTTTAATTATTAATATTAATATTAATATTAATATTAATATTAATTAAATTTAAAAAATAAATTTTACACAATTTAAATAATAATAATAATGAACATTTTATACCGAAAAAAATTTTTTTTAAAAAGACAAGTAATTTTATATTTACATTTTATACAAAATAAAAAAAAAGTATTATTATTATTTATGTCTCCATTTAAATATTATTATTATAATTAAATTTAATCGTTATGGAAAGGCAAAACGAAATTAACAAAAAAAAAAAAAAATAAGGGAAATAAATTTAAAGTTAAAATTATATATAATCCATAAAATAAAATTAATTACATTAAAAAAAAAAAAATTTTTTTTTAAATTTTTGGAAAATAAGAGGCACGTTGTAAATACATTTTTTATTTATAATTTTTATTTATTATCGGATATGAATATAAAGTACGACGCGTATAAAAAAAAAAATTTATACAATATAATTGTATTATTATAATATTATATTAATTGTTGTATTAGCACGTTTTCATTAAAAATAAATTTTGTAATGAATTTATTATAATTTAAAAATAATCAAAAATGTTTATATATTATTTTTAAAATATTTTTTAACGGGGTTTTAATCTGAACGAATAAAAACCTGAGACCATTTTTTTTTTTTTTTTTTGTTTAAATTTAATTAAATTAAATCCATTTATAATAAAATTTTATTTAAAAATAATTTTAAATAAAAAATTATTAAAAAAAAAAAAAAATGGTGGTTTCGTAATGAATTATTATTATTGATAGGAAATCAATGAATTTTTAATCAACTTTTATTTTAAATTATTAATAATAATAATAATAATAATAAATAATTTTTTTCTATTTTTTCTTTTTTTTTTTTTTGCAGAATAATAATACTGTAATGGTGATTTGAAATTTTTTTTTTTTTTTTTTACGTGTTTTCAACAAAAAAATTTTTTTTTTTTTAAAGAAAATTACAAAAAAAAAAAAAAAACAATTTTTTCGAAACCTGAAAAATAAACCAACAGAAAAAAAAAAAAAAAAAGCGAGCAAAGCAATTCGAAATAAAATAAAATAATAAAATAAAATAATTATTATTTACATAAAAAAAAAACAAAAAACAAAAAAAATGTATTATTAAAATTTTTTCGGTGATTATTATTATTATTATAAAAAAAAAAAAGAAGCGTTCATAAATAATTATTTAAAGCATTTACCACAAAATTATTATTATTATTATTATTATTAAACATATTTAATCAAAAACACATATATATATATATATAATTATTATTATTATTATTTATCGGGTTTGAAATATTT
>NW_002987231.1:360001-360760 GCF_000006295.1 Pediculus humanus corporis | reverse complement strand
TAAAACATATGATACAGTGATTAATTTGCAAAAAAAAAAAAAATAAATAAATTTAAATTTAAATAATATTAATGTAGTTATAAAAATAATTTTACAGCTTTTTATTATTATTATTATTATTATTATAAAAAAATGAAAAGACGTTCTCTTTTTATTTTTATTTTTTTTTTTAAAAAAATTATTTGTTGTTCAAAATGCTAAAAATTTTCATTTAAAATTTATAATTATAAATGAATTATAAAAAAAAAAAAAAAAAAAAAGATAGAATTAATTACGGTATTTGTTAACATTTTATTTAATCTTGTATTCAATTCGATGTAAAATCAAATCATAATGTGCTAACTAACAATTATTTTAATTTAATTAAATTAAATTAATTACGGAGAAATTATGAAAAAAAAAAAAAATTTGGAATTTATCCGAATAGATTTCTTTTTTTTTTTTTTTTTTTTTTTTTAAAATAAGATTTCCAGGTGAATCGCAACAACAACGTACCAACCAACAACACATTTTTTTTTTTTTTTTTTCCTTTTTAACAAAAACAGAAAAGTACCCGTTTAAAACAAAAATATTTACCCAAATTAATAATTTTATAAACAAAACTTTTCTAATTACTATATACAGAATCTTATTTTTTTTTCATCTTTTTCCCGGGCGGTATTATTTATTATATAAAAGGACGGGCAATACTATTTATCTATTAAAGAAAAAACTAATAAAAATATTTATATGAAATTTTTACAAAATTAACACGTAACC
>NW_002987231.1:288221-359700 GCF_000006295.1 Pediculus humanus corporis | reverse complement strand
TCTTAATTAGCACTGATAGTGTAAAAAATTATGTAAAAATTTGTTAGTACCTTCACATATTTTACGAAGATAAGTTCTACAATTAAAAAACAGCAATGCGATGTCTAAAAAACTGGAAAAAGGTTCCGGCTAAGATCCGGCTACCATTGTTGAATGATTGTTGATCTGTATATTACTAGAAGATTGTGCATTGGTGGCATATGTTGATGCATGAAATGGATGATTTGAGTTGCATAGTACTGAATATATATTATCAACTTTACTCAATTTTTCAAAAAACGGAATCAGATCAAGCAATTCAGAATCAGTCATATCGTCAAACCAAGACGCAACAGGCACCTAAACAGTTTTAAATATCAAATTTTTTTTATTAAAAAAAATCTTATTTTAAAAGGCCTTTAATTGTGTGAAATAAAATTTTAAAAAAAACTCACTGCATTATCTGGTTGAAAAATATATGAAGCAGGTGAGTTGTCTACAATAATAATTTTCTTTAAATCACGACCAAGTTTATTAAGATCTTTTACATAATTTCCTCTATGGAAGACACAAGAGTCTCTAAAAAGTCTAGCTCGGAAGACACCCCATCGATCCAACAAGTCAGTCACAGGATCTGCATACTGAAAAAAAAATAATAATAAACAAATTAAAATTTAAAAAATATTTATATACTGAACTATTTACATCTTTTCAACACAAATTTTTAAACTTATTTTAATAACAAATCTCTAATGTAATCAATCAAAAGTTTAATAAAATTAAAAAAAATCTTAAAAGCAATTAGGAGTGAAAAAAAAAAAAAATTCAAAAATATTAATGTTTACAGAAAAATTTACCTTGGCTAAACTAGCAGTGAAAAGGATGCATTCATACAATTCACCCATTCTTTTTAGGAACTCATCAACATATGGCCTCTTTAAAACATACACTTGGTGAACTTTGCCATCAATTTCCACTGGTACAACAAAATCTGCATTGTTGATGGGCTTCAATTTAAAAAATTACATTTTTTTTTTTAGTCAAAGACAAAATTTCTACTTTAATTATACACCTCTACAAAATAATGGTTAATAACAAAAAAAAAAAAAAATATAATCATATATTTTGTTGATAAATTACCTTAAAAGAACTGTGTACTAAAGTTTCATCTAAATCTATAACCATACATTTTTTATGAATGTCCTGCTTTCTAATTGCATCTAGAAGATAACGAGGTGTTTCAGAGCTAAAAGAATTATCTTGATTGTTAAATGAAGATTCAGTGCTTTTAGAATTGGATCTTCTACTAAAGCAACAGAATAATGTCCTCAAAAATTTTCTTCTAGGTTTTTTAAGCAATGAATTAGGTGATGACTCCTTAATATCAGTAGGTGAAACTACAAAAAATTTACAAATGTTATATTAAAATGATAATTTTTCTTATTGACACCTTAAATAAATTTATACAGCAAATTCCAATTTGCATAAAAACTTTAATATTGTGTATAAATAATAGTAATAATATACATTGATTTGTATTTTATAAGGGTAAGATTAAAGAATTTGAAATTCTTTATTAATTATTTAAATTTGGTATAAATTATATTTTTTTACTTAAAAAAATGCACATATCAAAACTGATGTTTTGGCAATGTAATATTAAAACTTTTTAAAGTCATTTTATTCAATTTAATAGCAGACTATCGCAGGTATTTAATTTGAATACAATTAAAGCCTAAAGCTTAATTTTAAAGGTAAAACAAAAAAAGTAAATTTTAATACGCACTCAGTAGGATGCAGGTTTGCCAATGAATTTAATAGGACAACATACCTTTTCCTAAAGAGTAAGGATAAGTATTCACTTGATCGTCATCTTTTGATACTTGAGTTATAATGGACGAAGCGTCCATTTAAACATTTGCCTACAACTTTGAAGTATGCAATACTGATTAATTAAAAAACAAATATAAATAATAAAAAAAAAAGAATTATTAAACTTTATAATAATAAATAATTTAGAACCATAAGATGGCTGACACTAAAAACCAACGCCTTCTTGTAATCTCCCCTCTATGACTTAAAAATTTTTTGCACTTCGTGAATGGTCTTAGTTACTCTACACTAAATTTTCTGGAATTCCATTCATCCCAAATTTATATTATTATTTATTAAAGTATGATCAAAAGTTTGAGTTGTAAAATATTTCTTTGAATACCTTATAAAAACCTGACACTTTCGTAAAATATAAAGCCAGTAATGTGGGCAGATACATTGTTAATATTATTTATATCCATCTGTACTGCTTTATTGGGGGAAGGTAACTTAATAAAATTTTGTTTAAAAAATTTTTTTTTTTTTTTTGTTTAAAAAGATGATTTTAAATTATTATTTAAAGATATTTGTGTAATATTAATATTATATTGTAATATAATAATAAGTTTTAAAAAAATATTTCCTTTACGTTGTATTTATGTTTATGTTTAAACGTTGTACTTTTTTACTTTTAGGTTTAACATGGATTTTAGTTTACAGAACTGAAAAATATCAAAAATTGAAAACAGAAATTGAAAAACAGAGTAAAAAATGTCAGTATCTCAGTACTAAAATATTAATTTTTATATAATTAGCATTTCTTTAATTTTTTAGTGGAAAGAAAAAAAGAAACTTATGGAGATTCATTTGTTAAACAACATAAGAAAAAAATTGAAAGACAAGAAGAAAAGTTAAAAAATAATAACAGAGATTTATCATTTGTAAAAATGAAATCTATGTTTGCCATAGGATTTGCTTTTACAGCACTTCTTAGCATGTTCAACAGTATGTAAGTATATTTATATTATTATTAAATTATGATTGTTCTTTAAATTATTTTCTGAATCATTGTAATTTTTAGATTTGATGGCAAAGTAGTAGCACAACTGCCATTTGTTCCTGTATCTTGGATTCAAGGTTTGTCACACAGAAATTTGGCAGGGCAAGATTTTACTGAATGCTCATTTATATTCCTTTACATATTATGTACAATGTCCATAAGACAGGTTAATCATTTTAATAATTTTTTTGTATATTATTTTAATAAATGAAACATTTTTGGGTTGCATGATTTGTATTACATTTTTCAAATCAAAAAATAATTTATATAAAATGGCAAAAGTTAAAGCATTAGAAAATAATAAATTTTCAAGGTAATACTGCTAATTTTTATTAATCGATAACTATTTTTTTTTTTTTTTTTTACAGAATATACAAAAACTTTTAGGCTTTGCTCCTTCTAGAGCTGCATCAAAACAAGGAGTTGGATTATTCACTCCACAAGTTCCTCATAAAATGTAATTGAATACCATTATTTATATTTGTTTAAATAAATTTACCAAAAATTTATAAATTGTACATTTATTCTAAAAAACAATATTATTAATTTTTATTCTTATATTATTATAAATTTTAAAAATAATATGTCTTGTTACATCCATACCGTTGTTAATGAAAAATAATACGAAACAGTTTAAAATAATATATGAATTTCAGTCATTGTAAATTACAGGTGAGTCAAGATTCCTAATTTGCTACTTTTCATCAAGGTGTAGTGGCAAAAATGTAATTTTTTATTACTTTATTATTTCCAAAAAGATTTAAAATGAAAATATTAACGTTTTATTTGTTATTCAACAAACTGTCAAAAAGTAATTGAGATTACCATATTATTCTAATGGATTCTTAATAAAACATTAATAGTATATGTGAAATTAAAATAATTTAAGTAAAAAATTTCTTTTATAAATTTATAATTTTCAATTCATATTAATAAAAATGTTTCATTGCAGAAGTCTAAGTACAGATGCACAATCGATTTAGTCGAGTTCATTTAACTTTAATTTTTTTTACATCTTAAATAGTTTTATGAAGTTTTTTTTTTTTAATATAAATAATAAGTCAAAATAATTAATTTTTAAAAATTATTCATTTATTTTAAAATTAAGTAAGTATTTTTCTTACATCATTGACATTTTTTTTTTTTTTAATTATCATAAGGGTTTAATATTTTAATTTTAATATAGTTTAAAAAAATCTAAAAATTTGCAAAAATTGTTTTGTTCAGGATGAAACATCCATTGATTCAAGGCCATGATATGTCACAGACTCATCAGTCACGAGTAATGGAATTACACGACTATTAAGCACAGCTGTAGTTCCAGCAGGAAATCTATATGAACTTTGCCTAAAAATATTAAATTAATAAAAAAAAAATTAATCACACATTTCATTATTTCAAAAAAAATTGGTGAAAAAAAAAAAAAAATGAAAAAAAAAATACCTGCTACCCTTTTTGTTTGCTTCCAGATAAGGTCTTATGTATTTTACAGAGCCCTTTTTAATCACACACATATCAACATTTCCACCAGATCCTAAATCGTTAAAAATACCAGCTTGAATGGCTTCAGAAACAAGCTGTTTGGCTTCTTCTTCTTCTAAATCAGGTTTCCATTTAGCTTCAAAAACAGCCATAGCAGCTAGTGATCCTGAGCCCATAGTTGCATAAGGAAGCTTGGCTGTGGAACCATGTGGGTGAATACAAAAAATGTGAGGACCTGTTGAATCAACTCCTCCTAAAACCAAAGCTGCTCCAATGTGTCCCTAAAAATTTATAAGCTAGCTTATTACTAAATGTTCTTCTTCAATAAATTATACTGAGCCACAAATATTATATTATATTATATTTACTTGATAGCGAAACAATAATTGTTTAAGAATTCTATTAGCTGTAACAACTGGAACTTCTCTTCCTGTGTTTAACTGTTGCAATTTTAGTTGAGATGCAATCATTTGGGTCGTCATTTCGGTATCGGCAGCAGTACCCGCTCCACAGCAATACATATTGTCGGCAATGTAATGAATTTTTGAACAATTCTTATCGGATACAATGGAACCTTCAGTAGCCCTAGTATCGGCGCCTAGTATAACTCCATCTTTAAAAATTACACCGACAATTGTGGTACCAGTTTTGGTAGCTTTGGGACAGGATAATCCCTGAGCTAATAAGAATTGATTTCTACAAAGTAAATACAAATAATAATAATAATAATTGCACCTATGAATATATAACATTTAATAAATAAACTCCTGACTTAAAAATTAAAATATTACCTTCTGCAATTTTCAAAAGAAAAACCTGGGATATGAGCAACACCTTCAACAGCCGCCATTTTAAAACAAATGAATTTTAAAATTTGAAAACTTAAATATCATGCAGAGGAATATATTGCGTGCCTTTCATAACTCATGTAAAATTTTATCATAGAGGAAATAAAATAATTTTACATATTTATTTATGGTTTTAATGGTCACATACTTCTGTTATTAATACAACAAAAAACATAAAATGTCTGCTGAAGATAATCATTGGAAATCAGCTACTTTTCGTCAAGGGGTAGTGGCAAAAATGTAATTTTTTATTTATATTTTTATATTACTTTATTATTTCCAATAAGGTTTGAAATGAAAATATTAACGTTTTATTTCTTATTCAACAAACTGTCAAAAAGTAATTGAGATTATCATATTATTCTAATAGATTCCTAATGGATGAATTTTTTATTTATTTTAAAATTTATTTATTTCTGTTACAAATTATAATTATCCAATCTTCTATATTTAACATAAAGTTTTCTTGTATTTTAGAGATGATGCAGTTGCTAGATCTGGTATGCCCACATCCAAAAATAGTATGGAAATGGAAAATCATGTATTTCAAAAAGCTAAAACAAAAGAAGAATATTTGGCATTTGTAGCTCGATTAATATTGCACATTAGGGAAATGAGTAAGGATAATACTATAAAATTTATCTATGTATACATTTTCATAAAGAACAATCCAATGGAAAAGAAAGTGGAACTGATTATTGAATTATACATACATTTTATATAGTTAATTAGAAAATTTAATTTTCATTGTTTGAAGCCCACACAATTAAAATAATTTTTATATTAAATATTTATTTGGAATAATTTTTTTTAGAAACAAAAAATTCTAATGCTATTGGGGGAAGTGGAGTTTCTGGTCAAATTGTCCCAGATCCTATCAATGCATTACAAACATTGGCTCGTCAAGGTATGCTTAAAAAGTCTATTTGAATAAAATTTAAAAACCATTAAAATGTAAACTTTAAAATTAAATTTATTTGTACCCTATTTTAGGAACAGGTAACAATCAAATTATTAATATGACTCCTGGGGAAATGCCTAATGGGCCAGTAGGAATAGTACGTCAAACTCCTCCACAAAATGCTGCTACTAATTGTTAGTTTATTAAGGTTTTTAATTTAACAATCACAAAATAATTAGTTGTTTAACTCTGCAAATAATAAGTAATTTTAAATTTTCAGTATTGCAAACTTTAAATCAAAGACCTTCTCCCAATGCAATGATGGGTCTTCCTGGTGTTCAAAACAAAATGGGTGGAATTAATATGGTGCCAGTTCAACAACCTGGTGGAATTAACCAAATTCCAGTGCCAAACATAGGTTCTCAAATACATCCTTCAATGCAAGGGCAATTGAACTCTCAAATAAATGTTCCCATCGGTCCACAACTTCATTCTCAAATGAATCAAATTCAACAAAGAAAAGTATATTTGTTAAAAGATTGAGTTTAAACTGTAAGAATAATAATATTGATTCACCAAGATTGCATTTTAAATATTAACAACTTGTTTAGGCAAATGAGATGATAATAGGCACTCAACCTGGAAGTTTCCTAGGATCTCGTAATGCTCCTCCAAACCAGTTTTTACGTCAGAGTCCATCTCCTTCTGCTGTATCTCCTGTTGGCGTTGGAAGTGTTGGTTCTAATCAAATGGCAGTTTCCCCAGCTCTTGTCTCATCTCCAAGTGGTCCTCAATTAACTCCAGTTATGTCTGGTCCTCCGCGATCAAATGGTTAAAGTTTATTTTGTTCAAATTGAAAGTTTTTTTTTTTTTCCAAATAATATTAATTAACAAAACAATTTGCTTTTTTCAGGAATGGCCTCTTCTCCGAGTAATTCTTTAAATACTCCTGGTCAATCTGTTCCAACTCCAAGTCCTGGTAACTTATTAGAAGAACAGCAATACAGAGAAAAAGTAAGACAGTTGAGTAAATACATAGAACCTCTGCGGAAAATGATAGCTAAAATGGGCAATGATGGTAAGCATATTTTTATTATCTAATTAACTTCCAAAAATTATTATTATTTTTTTTTCCATTAAAAAAAGAATAAAAAAGTACAAATGTAAGTAAGTATAAGTAATTTAAATGTAATTTTAAGTAAATTTTATCGATAGAAAAAAATAAAAAAAAATTTCTTAGCACAAAAGTAATAAATTTAATTATTAATAATTTATTTCAGACGTAGAAAAATTAAGTAAAATGAAGAAATTACTTGAAATCCTATCAAATCCTAGTAAGAGAATGCCGCTGGAGACATTAAGGAAATGCGAAGTGGTTTTGGAAAAATTAGACTTAAAAAGAGTAAGTTTATTATTCGCATTTGTAACAAAAAAAAAAAAATTATTCCTTTTATTGATAAATTTTACTTATATATTTAATATCAATTTATCAATGTATCTAAATAAATGTAATCTCGGTGTACTTATCTACTTATTTTTTTAAATGATTTCAGGGAGAAGGGAGTGTGGGTTCACATCCCGGTCACATTTCTGCTCTTAAAGAAATTCATAATCTAAATCCTTTATTAGAAGCTGTAAATAATTGTTTACAGACATCAGTAAACAATCATACTCTACAAAGAACTTTTGGTCCGACTATGGACACACTCTTCGGAACGGAAATGAAAATGTTGCCAACACCTCTTGAAAGAAAAGTTACGGAAGATGTAAAGCATGATATCCCTGAAGTGCTTCAGGGTGAAATTGCACGTTTAGATCAAAGATTTAAAGTCAGCTTAGACAACATTCAGCAACCTGGTTCGAAAAATATTAGATTAATTTGTTGGCTTGACGACAAGTATTTACCATGTGTACCTCCAATTTCTATTTCCATCCCAGAAGACTATCCTAAAAATCCCCCGCGTTGCACATTATCCCAACAGGAATATATGGCTACTGATTTTTTAATGGCGATTCATAAAGCTCTTAGTTTGAGAATAAGAAAACTTCCAAACAAGTATTCTTTATCCCAACTTTTAGATACCTGGGAAATGAGTGTAAGGCAAGCTTCAGCTCCATCACTTAAAGCTCCGTCTACTGCCTCGGTATTAATGGCGCTGTAGATTAAAACTTTTAAATAATTATAATGGACTGTATAAATATTATATAAAAAATTCCAAACTTTAAAATTAAGTTTAAATTAAAATTTGTACTTTTATTGTAAAAAAAAAAAAAAATGTTTATCTTGTATAATTTTGCAATAAGCAAATATAATTAATGATAAAAATCAGAATTTCTTAATATTTTAACTTTAAAGCAAAAGTCAAAATAATTTTTAGTCACAAATTAGTTGAAATTACAGTGGTAAAATTTTTTATTAAACATTTACCCAAAATAATATAAACAATTTTATTTGCGACATCACACAAAAATAAATATTACTGAATAGTTAGAGCATCATGTTGCAATTCTTGACTGAGCTGAGTTTGTAAATTTGAAAGTTTATTTTTTAAAACTGCAACACCCATCATGACAATATTTTCAGGACGCAAAGCACCAACACTTTCTACATTGAAATAAAATTTATTCGGTCTAGCTTCCCAGTTATAAGGTGCTTCACCTATAATATTACATTAAAATTTTTTTTACTGCTTTTTTTTTTTTTTAATCATATGTATTATAAAATAATTTACTTACACTGTGTATCATCAAGTTCAGTGTATTCACTTTTAGGCCATTCATCTGGTTTTGGATATAATGTATGCCTCATTGAATTATCAGGATCATACTCAAAGCACACTCCTGCTGTAGGATTCCACTTTGCATGCTCTTTACCAAATCCTTTTTTTGCATAAGCTCTAAGTTTTAATTCTTGACCCTTTCTTAATTTTACTATTAAAATTTCTATTAAGAAAAAAAAACAAAAATGCAAAAATGTTGAGAAAATTTGAAAAATTATTTTGCATATATTTTCAAGTACTTTTACACCATAAAATTTAGTATTACTCACCATCGGCTTCACCATATTCACTAGTATCATCTTCTCTATGTCTAGATGTAACTGGTAAAACTCTTGGATCACTAGATTTTAAATCGGCAGTAGTTACATGTCTTGTGTGATCATCAGTACATTTGACATCGAGAGTAAATTCTACACTGCACTCTGGACAAAAATCTAAACAAGTACAATCCCTAGTATATTGAATTCTATCAACTACTTCATCTGAAGTTAATGGAATTAAACCAACTCTGTGAGAAATAAATTCATCTGCCAAAACTGTCGAGTTTGCCTCCAACTGCACCCAATCAATAGCCATTGTTGGTGTTTCAGCAATAAATACTCTCCGCATACTATTAGCCACACTAAAGAATAATAACATTTAGATAAAATGTATAATACGTAATTATTAAAATACCAAATAATAAACTAAGATAAATTATTAGTCAAACAAGTTAAATTAATTAGAAAATGAATGGAAGCCGCAAATCCAGGTAACAGAAGATAAAATTGTTAAGTTTACATTTAAAATACACATGTACCTTAATTCTGTGTCTTCGATTTGAAATTTTACATTTTCATCAGTAAGATCTGTTATATGAACTGAAGGTTGGTTGGCGTAAGGCATTGAAATAACAATATTTTAACTAGGTAAACTAAAAATCAAAGTAAAATGTAAATAAAACACTCGATGAAAAGAGTTCAGAGACGTTAATAGTAAAAAGTCATAGAGTAATACAAAGCAAGATGGTTTTGTTAATGTGTTTACAATTAATAATAGTATTGTAAAGTATTGAAATAATTGTAAAATATTACTTAGAGTCTTTGAAGGTTTTAATTATTATTTTTGAGCAATAAATTCCCTATTCATTAATTTACATTCTTAAAACAAAATGCTTTACTAATGAAAACTTAATTTAATATAA
The DNA here is from genome assembly GCF_000006295.1 of Pediculus humanus corporis. Lineage (NCBI taxonomy): Eukaryota > Metazoa > Arthropoda > Insecta > Psocodea > Pediculidae > Pediculus > Pediculus humanus. Next base: position 349,655 of record NW_002987231.1, on the reverse strand, counting down.
TCTATATAGAGATTTATATATTTTTTTAATACAAGAATATGATTATATAAAATTTAAAAGATTTAATTTCATTATTTAATAATAAATTTTAAAAAAATATATGGCAGCTAAATAAAAATTATTAATGCGAAGGAAATATTTGAATATTCTTATTATTTAATTCAAAAAAAAAAAAAAAAAAAAAAACAAATTTATTTTATGAAATTTTTTTTTTTAAATATATTTTGAGTAAGATTAACTTTTTTTTTGTTTTTGCGTTTGGCCCCCCTGCTAATTCTAATATATATTTAAAAATTCTAAAAAAATTTATTTTTTATTTTTTAATTAAAGTATTTTAAAAATTAGTGTTTATTATTAAAAAGAAAAATTATTTAAAAAAATTTTTTTAAAATAAATTTTAAACTAAGTTTAAATGAAGCATTTTTTTTGGTGAATTTTGAAGTTTGAAGAAGTATTTAATATGGTAATTAATTAAAAATTTAAGATAATTCATTGATGAACACGTTTTTCACGTTTTTTTTTTTTTTTTTTTTATAATTTAAAAAATGTAATAAAATTCTCTTAAGTAAGTTTTTTTTTTTTTTACATATTTTTAAAGAATTAAAATGCAATACAAAGAGGATGATAGTTTAAATCTAATTCAAATAATTATAAAAATTATAAAATACTTATTAATAAAAAAGCATAAATTAATATAGAGAGTGAACGTTAATAATTTGAATGTTTTTTTTTTTTAAATTTATAAAATTATTTAATTACTTTCTGTCATTAAAAATTATTAATAAAATAAAAAAAAAATATGTATGTACGTTTTTGATAGGGGTAAAGATCAATAACATTACCCGGGAAAAATTTAAATTTACCAAAAATGTTTAATTGGATAATTTTTTTGTTATATAAGTCTAAGAAGGATGTAACGAGTTTTACCATTGGCTAAATTTTATTAAACACATTACAGATGGCGCAAATCTGTCCAATCGCATGTGATGTAAGATCGCAGTATGGACCAATTTATACAATTCTCTCGATATTTGAGAAAATGGAAAGTAAAATTTCGGTTGTTTTGATGTGTTGAAATTGTTAGTTTTAAGTTATAAGTTTGGTAAGTAGTACCGTGGATCATTGTAATTGTTTGTATTGAAATATTAAAACAAATAATGGTGAAAACATAAACATTTTCTTCCAACTTTGAAGCTTCTCTTTGGGCCTGACCTATTGACTAGCACGGAAGTATTGAGCGTTCCGATCGCCAAGCCTAGGCATACGACAGTCCATTATGTCCACTTTATTTTTGCGGTTTGGTCGTATTCTACTTGGCCCACACTTTGACTTTAAAAAAAAAAAGCTTTTTTTTAAATTTTATTTTCATTTTTTTTAAAGAAATTTATAATTAAATGTAATAATTAGTTATGAGAACATTGACATGATACCGATTTTATCCCTTAGTTCATTAGACAATTAGTAGGCCAACTTTATGACCGACGCAGAGTAAAATTTTTAAATTCATTGACTTTTATTTTTTAGTAAATTACCATTGAACTTAAATATAAACATTAAATAAATATCAAATTGAAATAATTACTTATATGTATATATATATATATATACGATAAAAACAAATGAAGATTAGGATTAGCGTCAAATTTTTTTTTTTTTTTTTTTTTTTTTTTTTTTTTAGACCGTAAAGAAATTAATTTTGTTAAGATTTAAATCCGTTTATTTTCATTTAACTGGGTTAAAATATTTTTGTGTAATTAATAACAATTGAATAATTGTTTTACTGCAGTGTTCTCTTCTATTTGGAATTCATTGTTGATTATTATTTTGATGATCTATGATTTAATGAATGCAATTTTTTCTTTATCTCTTTAAAGTATTCTAATGTAAAAAAAAAAAGTATGTTAATTTTAAAAATTAAATTTTCTAAAAAAAATTTTTTCTTATAATCAATTTTTTTAAAATGTTTTAAATTTAAAGCTTAAGAGTAATTATGTTATTTTATACGAGAGTTATTTATTTTTATTTTAAATTAATGCCTAAGCAATACCTTTTAATTGCTTTACCTTTTTTTTTAGTTTTTGTGCAAGAACACAAAGGTTTTAGAAACATTGTCGTATTAGTACTCTCATAGGGGAAAACTTTATGCCTTATGATGCTAATTAAAATCCATAAGCGTATAGCTTTTCCCCTTTGGTGGCACTAAAAATCTACTAGAATTCTTTGGAAACTAATTTATAATACTTATTTAAAAAAATTTTTTTTTTTTTTAGGGTTAAAATTCAGTGTTGAAATTAATGTTTATTAAAATCGTTCACAGCTAGATAACTAACATTTATCGCTATGTAGCCTCTTTAGGAGTAATATTTGAAATTTTGCTTTATTATTTTTTTTTTATTGTTAAAATTAAAACTTAACATGCAAATGTTTGATTTAATAAATAAATTATTTTTAATTTGAAATTACTTATCGGTTATTATAAATTACAAAAATTATTTTATTTTAATTATAATTAGAGTTTATATTTATTTTGTTTTGAAAAATAATTCTATTTCGTAAATCAATACTTTGATTTTTTAAATGTGATTTTAGCTTAAAATTTTGTTTACTAAAAAAAATTAAATTTAAATATTTTAAAATTTTTTATTATCATAATGAAATATGATTTTTTATTATCTATGTAATTAATAATAATATTAATTTTTGTCGTTATGTTTACTTGGCATTTCATTAAAATACATCATTTAAATTTTATTATTTATCATACATTGATTATTTCTATTTCAGGTAAATTAAAATGTTCACAAATCTTTCTATATGGCTGTGAAAACATCACAGAATATTCGGATTTCAAAATGTGTGTTTAAGCGTGAACATGGACTCATATGATTTGTTTGGTGAAGATGGAGGGAGTTCGATGCTTGATGGATTAACTGACTTTGGTGGAGATAATTTAGATCCCAGTGCTCCTCGCGATGGTACTGGAAATTATGTTGGACAACCACCTCCTTCTCAACAACAACAGCAACAGCAACAACAACAAGCGCAGTATGGGCAAACAATACCCCAAGAATCTCCGCTTCAAAAGTTGGCATCTTTTGGTGGAGATTTTGGTCACGTGGATAATCAGCAGCAGCAGCAGCAACAACAACAGCAACAGCAAAACATGTATCATCAAACGCATCCTGGATACAATCCTAGTTCAACTAGACCTTTGGCGCCCAACACGGGGCCCTCATATCAACCACATATTCGATCTCATCGACCGCCTGGTCAATTTTCGCCCTATCCAACTATTCCAGAAAATATGTATTCTATGGAAAGGCAACCTAGCAATTTACAGGGTTGGAATGGGGCTTCGGGTTATCCTGGCAATATGAGGCATTACGGAGGTCAAGTAAACCAACCTCAATCAGCTTATCGCCAACATTTAGGTTATTCACAGCAGCAGCAGCAACAGCAGCAACAACAACAACAACAACAACAAACACAGTCTGATAAAATGCCACAGCAATACGCTTCAGGACAAATGATGGGTTATCAACAATATCCGCCTGGTTCTCATTATTCTGGATCTTATGATAGCTATGGCAGATTGACACATCATAATCCATATCAACAAAGTGCTCCTCAGTCTCCTCAGTATTCTCAGACAGCTCAACAAAATCAATATCCGTCAAACGCTCCGTATGGGCACATGCAAGCATCACAAATTATGAATTATCATCAGCAAAATCAACATTCAGGACATCCGACTCGACCTGGAGTAGAAGTATCCGGTTATTCACAAAAAGGAATGCCACCTTCACTAGGGGCAGGAAGTCCTCAGTATCGTGCGCCATTTCCTCAATTATCACCTCAAATTTCTCCTAGACCGCAAATGTCTCCTCGTCCTCAACCCGCCTCAGCTCAACAGATGTCTCCTCGACCAGTAATGTCTCCTGCGAAATCTTCAACTCTTTCCCCCCATCCTTTAACCCCTAAGTCAACGTCTTCCCCGGCACCCAATTTTGGACCTCAAAGTACATTGCAGCAACTTGAGCAAATGGTTCCTCCCTATCAATCTAGAAATCAAGCTCAAACTAATCCTCAGTCTCCAGCAATAGGTAATAGAGTACCCCTTTCTCCTCAATCATGGTCTCAGCAAAATAATTCTGTAGAAAATCCAATGCAAAATACCCCTGACGGAATGAGTTCCTTTCATTCAATGTCAGCTACTGAAGAAGCCATTTCTACTTCTACATTAGATAATTCAATAGGAAGTGAGAAAAGTAAGAGTACCATTAATATGGAACCACATAGTAGTAATGTAATAGACAATAATTGTTCTTCACCTAGTGAATCAACTGGGCCGAGTTCGTCTTTAGATTCCAAAACATCGGATGCAAAGTCGAAGCAATCTCATTCAAGTCCTTTGCATCCTCAAGGGCAGTTACCGAACTCAAGCCCATTAAATCAGCCACATAACAGTCCTCATCAATCTACCCAAGTTTCACAAGGATTAAGTCCTCGTCCTTCTCACGCCAGTTCGCATCCATCTCATACGAGCCCTCATCCTACTCCTTCTCATCCTAGTCCTCATCCATCTCTTTCCAGTCCTCATTTGTCTCCTGGGCAACCACTTCAAAGTCCACATCCAACTACATCTACCCAATCGGCCCCATCGACTCAAGTCAGTTCTCAACAAATGAAAGAACAAGACAGTAAAATTGATAATTCTTCTCATCAACTTCTTAGTCCTACTCAGCACGTTATATCGGGCTCTCATCATTCAGCGCATCAGTCTAGTACTGGGACCCATCAAATAAATTTAACTGGATCTACGATGGCTTTAAATACTTCTGATCAATCAAACGCACAATTATTAGGAACTCAAAATCAGGGAATGAGTGGAATGTTGGGAAACATGGCACCTCACCAAAACCTTTCAAGTCATAATTTACAGGGCATTGGAGGTCATATGTCGTCGCACGTGCAATTAGGATCTCACGTTGGACAGCATCATCCTCAGCAACATATAGCACCTAATCAGAGTCATATGTCTCATTTAATGGGACCTACTCAAAACCAAACTCAGATGATGCCTGGAAATCAGCATCAACAGCAACCACCGCAGCAATCATCTCAGCAACATCTGAGTGGACACGGAATGTCTCACGTGGGACAATCCAACCGTTTTACCGAATTTACAAATTCTCAGTATCAGTCTAGTAAAATGGATGATATGCTATCCGTTGATAGCAGACAATATGGCTCTCAAATAGACACTACTTCTATGGATCACTCTTCCAGCAGGGCTGGTAGGTTATTAAATATGAATGATCAAATGCTTGGAATGAATAACCAACAGAGCATGGATCCTACAACAATGAGAATAATGGCTAATCGTCAACAGACAAAAATGTATAGTTCTTCATCCAATCCCTTGATGAGTGGGGACACAATGATGAATATGAATATGGGAGGATCTGAAATGTTTAGTCATCAGCAGGAGATGGCGGCTCTTCAACAACAATTACAAGAGCTTTATTGTATGCCTCCCGCCCCAATGCATCAAGAAAAAGTAAGAGAAAAATAATTTAAACTAAATGTTTTCCAACTTTAAATTTTAATTTAAAGCTGAATAATAAAAATGATTGTACAATGTTTATTATTTTTTCAGATGACACAATTGGAAGAAAGATTAAGAACTTTACAGCAGCACGAAGCTGCCACACAATGCCAAGGAGGGCCATTGTGTGTTCTTCCTGGGCCTATGTTTGGTGCTTCATTAATTCAAGGATCCCCCCAGGTAAATTAAAATTTAACCCTTTAATTTCCTTAAAATCAAAAAGATTTATTAAATAGTAAAAGTATTATTATTTATCTTAAAAATTACAAATAAAAAAAAATTTTTTAATAAATATTTTGTCTACGTGTTTCATAAAACTTATTTATTATATATTTTGTTTTATCAGGTAACAAGCACAACAGGGCGAGGCCGTGGTCGTGGAAGAGGACCCGCAAAGCCTAGAAAAACTAAAAAACAAAAACTTGCTGAACAGCAACAGCAACAATTATTAGAGCAACAACATTTGTTATTACATCAACAGCAGTATAGACAAATGAGTTATCAATCTAAAGGAATGCCACTCGAGATGAATCCAATGATGGGAACTATGGGTGGTTTACCGAACATGCCGTTGATTAATAATATGGGTGCTAATTTGCTAGCAAATAATCCAAATATGGCAATGAACTCATTGCAACCTAATCCTAATATTTCAAATCCACCTGATTTGACATCTGGTTCCGTCATGCCAATAAATAGCAATATGACTTCTGGTATTAATCCCAATCAGAGTATGGCAACAGGACCACCGAATTTGTCAATAAATCCTAATATAGTACCGAATTCAAACATGACAATGAATCCAAATATAAATTCAAATTTAAATTCAAATTTAAATATACCAACCAATAATTCCAATGTACCTTCTAATTCTAATATGTTGCTTAACAGTAATATGTCATCAGGAATGAATCCTCCATCCAATACAAATTTAGTTTCTAATTCAAATATATCATCTAACTCCGTAGGGTTAAATTCTGCTAATTTATCTTCCAATATGAATTTGCCGGCGCCAAACGTAAATATGCCGAATTCTTCAATGTCGTCATTAAGTGATGTTGCTTCTCATTCGTTAAGTTTAGGGCAGACCGTTAATTCAAATCAGATTAATTCAACTTCTAATACGAATGTAAATACCATGCAAAATCAAAATTTAATCGCCAATAGCAGTCAAAATATGCCTTCAAATAATCATAATATGGTGACACCTCATCCGCCTCCTACGGCATTACCTCATCAACTAATTCCTCCTTCTCATCAGTGCTCTCAACAATCACTACCGCAAATACCTTCACAAACTTCGCCTCCGTCACTTCCGCTACCTCAGTCAACTCAAGCGTCTTCAATTATACCATTGCAGCAACAATCACAGCCACCACAACAGCAACATCAGTCACAACCACAAACCCAGGAAAAGCAGCAACCTTCCCAGGAACAGCAGCAACAGCAATCATTACCTCCGCCCCCTCCGCCTCCGCCTCCACCCCAACAACAACAACAACAAATGCAGCATCCAGCGCCGTCACAAGTATCTTGCACATTACCTCCTTCGCAAGTAACTACTCAAACTCCTGAATCCGATTCTGTTTCTTCTCCTCAGCAATCTTCCACGGTTTCAAATTTGAGCCCAGAATCTCCTCAAAACCAAACCACAGCGCCTGTTGAGACAACGATGCCTGAACCTGCATCAAAAGGAGAAATTTCTCCAAATAATAGTCCTCCTACAAGTTCGTTGTGGGAGTCGAACCCCAATAATAATCATTCTCTATCTGAAGTAAATACGACTTGTGATGTCGACAGCAGTACAAATCCTGAGCAAGAATCTCATTCTATTAATTCATATGATTTTCAAAGTGATTTTTGCAGTTCTTACGAAAAAAACTCTTACTCAAGAGATGTGGCAGACAACGAAGTAGACCCTTATCTAATGACTGACGAAGCTTTAGGTGGTGAAATAGTTCCGAGAAAAATTAGAAAACAAAGAAAACCTAGAGGGTCCAAAACAGTAAAAGAACCAAAATTACCAAAAGAACCTAAAATAAGAAAACCAAGGACTCCAAAGTCGAATAAATCCGATACGGAGGGTAATGAGGAAGAAAAAGTGAAAACTCCGAGAAAGCGTAAAGAATCTAAATCACCTAAAGAGCAGAAGAATAATAAGCGAGGACCTAAAAAAAGAAAGTTGAGCGACGTCGGAACCGAAGAATGGGAAGCTTTGGAAGCTGAAGAAAAACGTTTTTTTTCACTGGAAGAAATGACGACTGCTAAGAAGCCTGATAGCGACGATAATGAAAAATTAGAAGAAATCTCAGACAATAAGACTGTAAATTCTATAAGTGAAGATAATAATAAAGAAACTAGTATTAATAATACTGAAACGATTACTGAAACGATTACTGAATCGATTACTGAATCGACTACTGAAACGAATATTGAAACGAATACTGAAGTCAATGCAGAATTAACTTTAGAAAACACTCCTGCGGTGACCAATGATGCCGTTCCAGAAACAAGTAACGAATTGAATTCGGATTCAACGCCAAAAAAAAGAGGCCGAAAAAAAGACAACGGGAAACCTGTTTTTTCTCGATCTAAAAATGGATCTTTTAGTAGCAATAAAAGAGGAAGAGGTGGCCCGGGTAGAAAAAAAAAGAGTTTGGTTGATGAATCGGATGAAGACGGGCTAACGACAACGCCTCCTCCTTCGCCTAGTGATGACATCGAAAATTCTAATGTTAGCATATGATTTTCACACAAAAAAAGAAAAAGATTTTTTTTTTTTTTTTTTTTTTGCTAGAAAAATTATTGATTTTAACAGTACAACTTACATGCTTACAGAAACGACGATCTGCTCGTAATACCCAAAGAAAAAAATACTGTGACGACATAATGCTCGCCATATCTGATGAAGATTCTCCCAAAAGTCCAACGCCAGACGGAATACAGGGAAAAGGAGGAGCCAAATCCGGACCTTCGGATCCAACAGTAAAACCCAATTTCGTTTACGTTGTAAGTATGAGTCAAATAAATTATTGCTATTATAGTGTAAATATAATTATTTTAGTTGATGGTGACAATAATTAAAAAAATTTTTTTGATATATAAATATAAAATATTTTTATTTAATTTTAGAATACAACGGATGAAGATTCAATGGTTGTACAACACATTCTTGCGGTACGTCGTGCAAAAAGAGAAGTTAAACCTAATAATGCTCAGCCAACTGCGAGTACTGAGGAAATCGATAAAGAGGAAACAATCGAGACTAAGACTGAAAATGTGGAAGCATCAACCGAAATAGATAGTAAAGAAAACTTGAAAGAAGAAAATCCGGAAAACAATGAAAACGATTCTAGTGAAAAAGATGGAAAAGATGATAATGATGAAGGTGCAAAGGATGATAATAAAGAAGATGCAAAAGATGATACTAATGAAGATGCAAAAGATGATAATAATGAAGATGTAAAAGATGATGATGATAATAATAAAGATGCAAAAGATGATGATGATAATAATAAAGATGCAAAAGATGATGATGATAATAATAAAGATGAAAATACTAAAGACGTTCAAGTTGATTCTACGACCGAGAAAGAAATAACAGAAGATCAAAATGATTCAAAAAATGAAATGGTAGAGGTTGAAGAGTATTTAGTGAAATACCGTAATTTTTCTTACCTTCATTGCGAATGGAAAACTGAAGAAGAACTTAGAAGAGGAGACAGGAGGATTTTCTCTAAAATAAAAAGATTTCAGCAAAAAATGGCAAATAACGTGAACATTTTTGAAAACGTGAGTCACTTTAATTTTTTAACAAAAAAAAAAAAAAAAATTAAATTAAATTTGAAATTAAGGTATAATAATTGTAAATTTATTTTTTTTCAGTTGGAAGATGAACCGTTCAATCCCGATTTTATTGAGATCGACCGAGTATTGGACGTTGCAGAACATGTCGATCCAGGTACAAACGTAACAGTGAAACATTATTTAGTAAAATGGCGTTCGATGCAGTACGATGATTCAACTTGGGAATTAGAAGCTGATGTTGATCCGTTGGCAATTAAACAGTTTGAAAAGTTTCGAAAAATTCCGCCAAAAGAAAAGTGTAAAGCAAAAAAAAGGCCGCAACCTGATCAGTGGAGAAAATTGGAAAAATCGCCCGTGTTTAAAAATAATAATACTTTACGTTTATATCAATTGGAAGGATTGAACTGGCTTTTATTTTCTTGGCACAATGGGTTGGTATTGTTTTTTATAATATATTAGAAAATATTTGTCCCGTTTTACATTATAAATTGTTATGATGACTTTGCCATGCTAATACTGAAAGAATTTTTCTTAATGAGTAAATTTTTACGTGCTGAATTAATTTATCATCTATTAATAAATTATGTATTTCTTGACAGTTTTCTATATATATATATATATAAAAAAAAAAAAATAATTTTCATTTTAGCCGGAATTGCATACTTGCCGATGAGATGGGTTTGGGAAAAACAATTCAATCTCTTGCTTTTGTAAATTCGGTATACAATTACGGTATTCGAGGTCCCTTCCTTGTCATAGCTCCTTTATCTACAATTCCTAATTGGCAAAGAGAATTTGAAGCTTGGACGGATTTAAACGTAGTCGTTTATCATGGATCGTATGTTTTTTTTTTTTTTTTTTAAGTTAAAATTAATATTTTAAATTATTAATTAACGTATTTTTGTAATTCAATGTTTTTAATACAGGGCGGCGAGTTTACAAATGATTCAAGAATATGAATTTTATTTCAAAAATGATAAGGGCAATCTCATGAAAGATTTACATAAATTTAATGTATTGATAACAACTTTTGAACTCATAATAACTCACTCTCAAGAGTTGAAAAGTTTCAATTGGCGATTATGCGTTATTGATGAAGCTCACCGACTCAAAAATCGTAATTGTAAATTGTTAGAAGGATTACGATTATTAAACATGGAACACAGGGTATTATTGTCAGGAACGCCGCTACAAAACAATGTTAATGAATTGTTTTCACTCCTCAATTTCCTCGAGCCTGCACAATTTTCCAGTAGCGATGCCTTCCTTCAAGAGTTCGGTGCTCTTAAAACGGAATCGGAAGTTAACAAATTGCAGGCCATTTTAAAACCGATGATGTTAAGGAGAATGAAAGAAGACGTTGAAAAATCATTGGCACCCAAAGAAGAAACGGTTGTGGAAGTAGAATTGACAAATATTCAAAAAAAGTATTACAGAGGTATATTAGAAAGAAATTTTTCATTTTTATCTAAAGGGACTACTTCTTCAAATATACCCAACCTTATGAATACAATGATGGAGCTTCGTAAATGTTGTATTCATCCGTATTTGTTGAATGGAGCGGAGGAACAAATACAAATAGACTACAGAAATGTTAACGGAGACGATCCAGATGCGTATTTTAAAGCTTTAATTCATTCGTCCGGTAAAATGGTTTTAGTAGATAAATTGTTACCCAAGCTAAAATCTAATGGACATCGTGTTCTAATATTCAGTCAAATGGTAAAATGCTTAGACATATTAGAGGACTATTTAATATATAGAAAATACTCATTTGAAAGAATCGACGGGAGGATTCGCGGTGATTTGCGGCAAGCTGCAATTGATAGATTTTGCCGACCGGATTCTGATAGATTTGTATTTTTATTGTGTACAAAAGCGGGGGGACTCGGTATTAATTTAACTGCCGCTGACACGGTTATCATTTACGATAGTGATTGGAATCCTCAAAATGATTTGCAAGCGCAAGCTCGTTGTCATAGAATCGGCCAACAAAAAATGGTTAAAGTTTACCGTTTAATTTGTAGAAATACCTACGAACGCGAAATGTTTGATAAAGCTTCATTGAAATTGGGCTTAGACAAAGCTGTACTGCAGTCTATGAATACTTCTCAAGGTGGAAAAGATAATGTTCAGAAACAATTGTCTAAAAAAGAAATCGAAGATCTTTTGAAAAGGGGAGCCTACGGGGCTATCATGGATGAAGATTCTGCGGGGGATAAATTTTGTGAAGAAGATATAGATCAAATTTTAGAAAGAAGAACGCAAGTCATTACTCTTGAGTCAGAAAAAGGATCGACATTTTCCAAGGCGAGTTTTGCTTCGTCCGGTATCAGATCAGATATAAATATAGACGATCCTGATTTTTGGAAAAAATGGGCAAAAAAAGCAGACATAGACACGACGGAAAAAGACGAGAACGAACAGCTTTTAGTGTCGGAGCCTAGAAGGCGGACACAAATCAAAAGATACGGACAAGATGAAGCTGCTTTGGATATGTCAGATTTAGGAGAAAGTTCTGGTCCATCGGTTGAAAGTGACGATGACACTTCCTTAGGCGTGGGCAGAGGGAGAGGAAGAAAAAGCAAATTTAGAAAACGTAGAAGACATCAAAGTTTTCATCCTTCAATGTTGGGCGAAGAATACGGTATTAAAGATGGAGACATTTTATACGGCACATGGTCTCGGAGCGAGTGTTTTAAAGTTGAAAAAGGTCTTCTTACATTCGGTTGGGATCGATGGCCGGAAATTATGTATAATACGCAGTTTCGAAAAGGGTGGACCGTTCAAAATGTGGAAGATTGTGCTAGAGTTATTGTAAGTGTTCTATAATATAAAGGGAATAGAAACATAACTTGATTAATTATTAAAAATTCATTTTTTTTTTTTTTTTTTTTTTTTTTTTTTATATTTAACTTTTAGCTGGTATACTGTCTTCGCTACTACAGGGGAGATGAAAAAATAAGAAATTTCATCTGGGATCTAATAACTCCTTGTGAAAACGGATCAACGAAAATAGTTAAAAATCATCACGGTCTAAGTGCACCCGTTCCTAGAGGTCGAAATTTGACCCGAAGTAAAACCAAAAATAAAGATCGTAAAGGTTCTAGCGAAGGTGAACATTGGAGTAATTGTGATAAATATGATGGTGAAATTATATTAGAAAGCAATTATAAAAAGCATCTCAGTCGACACGCAAACAAGTAATTATTAATTTTATTTATTTTTAAAAAGTATCTTAAATTTAAAAAAAAAAAAAGAAAAAAAATTTTTTTTAAATAATTTTATCGTTTTTTTCTGTTTTAGGGTTTTATTAAGAGTTCGACTGCTGTATTACATTAAACATGAAATTATAGGAGACTTGGTTTATCAAATAAATGAAGGAGTTCATGCCAGTGCCTTGCCCATAAATCCTCCGATCTGTGACCAGGCGCCGACTGTATGGTGGGACTCGGAAGCTGACAAATCTCTACTAGTGGGAACATTTAAACACGGCTACGAATGCTACTCATTAATGAGAAATGATCCTTTGTTGTGCTTTTTGGCCAGAGTAGGCCCCGATCATCCGAGCGAAGATAAAATCACGTTAGTATTGTTGATTTTTAACTAAAAACGGAAATTTGTTTAAAAAAAAAAAAAAAAAAAATATTAACAAACAAACTCATTCTTATAAAAAAAAAAAAAAAGGACTTTGGATGAAGATGTAGACAAGGATACTGAGGAAGACACGATGGAAGGAGATAATTCTAACGTCATTGGATGTTCACTGACGCTAAACGAAGACAATTCCAACACGGGTGGAGAAAATTTAAATTTTACGGATAAGCCCAATACTCCGGATACAACCGTAGAATCAATTCCGGAATCAACTTCCGTATCCGTATCTACAGGAACTGATGATATTAAAGTAGAAGGAAAATTAGATTGGCCTTCGATAGGAGATTTAAACACTCGACTTAGAAGAATAATCACTGCATATCAGAAAAATTTCAGGAAGGAAGAAATTAAACAACTTCAAAAAGCTAGGGTTAGTTAGTTAATTACTTATTATTATTTTATTAAATAAATTTTATTGTTATAAATTATTTTATATTAAATAAATTTGTTTGCAGAAAATTGAACGTCGCGAAAAAATTGAGCAGATTGTGAGAGAACGAGAAAAAATTAGGCTTGAAATAAGTCAAAAAAAATGGTCGAGACGTGAAGAAGTAGACTTTTTCAGGACCGTCGCCGTTTTCGGCGTTGAATATGACAAAAATAGAAAGCAATACGATTGGACAAAGTTTAGAAGTCTTTCAAGATTGGATAAAAAGACTGATGAATCAATGACTGAATATTATAATGCATTTTACACAATGCTTAAGCGATCTTGTGGACTTAAAATAATTGAAGACGAAGGTTTGTTTGTTTTTGGATTGAATAACTGAACTAACTGTTTTTTTTTTTTTTTTTTTTTACGATTTTAACTTTTTTTTTTTTTTCATTTTCAGATTGTCAAGATCTACTGATCGAACCTTTAAATGAAGAAAAAGCAAAAAAGACATTAGAAGTTATTGAAATGCTAAGTAAGATAAGGGAGGAAATATTACCTCATCCACGATTAGATCAACGACTTAAGCTGTGTAAAACATCAGCTGACGTTCCTGATTGGTGGGTACCCGGAAAACACGACAAAGACCTTTTAAAAGGTGTGGCTAGGTAAGTTTCTTTTAAATTTATTATTAAAACAAATTTTTTTTAATAAAAGATTTTCAGAAACAAATTTCAACTATAATTTTTTTTTTTTTTTTTTCTGTTTTTTTATAGACACGGAATTGCAAGAACAGATTTTTATTTGTTAAATGATCCAGAATTATGTTTTAAAGACGTAATTAAAATGAGCCTTGTTGATGACCCTGCAACTTTTCTAAGGGAAAAATTTGCAGAGAGTTTTAAAGTTGAATGTCAACAAAATAAAGTTGATGTAGACGAAAAAGTATTAGAAAAAAAATTAAATAAATGCAAGTTAGAAATTGCACCTGGTAAATCAAAGGAGGATTCCGCGAAAAATGATGAATTGAAAGATAATGCGGAAATTAAAATCAAAGATGAAAGTGATGTAATTTCTGATTCAAAAATTGTTATAAATAAAGAAGAAAAATGTGATGATGTTGTGGAAAAAGAGAAACCTAAAATGGAAAATACCGATGAAGAAATCAATACTAATAATGTAAATGAAGAGACTGCTATTAATTCAGAAGCCATTACTAAGCCAGATGAGAAAGAAATAGTTGAAAAAATTGAAAATACTGAAAATGAAAATATTTCTAAAGGCAAAGACGAAAATGAAGAAAGTGAAAAAACTGATAATGCGGATAATAAAGAAAACAGCGAAAAAGATGAGAGTAAAGATGAAAACAACTCTTCTAAAGAAAATACTTTGAAAGAAAATGATGATACGGTTAAAGACAAAAATGAGGAGAAAGAATGTGAGAAAGACAAGGATAATGACGAAGTACAACATAAAATTAATAATGATTGTGATAAAAGCGTCGAAGTGAATATTGACGAGGATGTAGTAGTTGAATCTGAAAAAGTTGGTAGTAGTGATTGTGATGCTGCGGATAAAACGAATCCAGACAAAAATCCCACGAAAACTGATGATTCTAAAAAAGACATTGAAAAAATTGAGCCTACCGAAAATCAAAATGAAAATTCAAATGAAACAACCGAACATCAAATAACTAAACCGAAATCGAGTGAAAAATCGACGAATACGGAAGAAAAAATGGATGATGATTTGAAAACAGACGATATTATTATTGAAGAAGAAAAAATTAAACCGGAAATTGAAATTAAAAAGGAAATAATTATTACTTCTAAAGATTCTGATTTGACGTCGCAATTATTGAAATTTCAAAAAGCATGCAATTTGAGAAAACCTTTCAAAGATGAAAATTTAAAGTTAGGGTTATCGGAATTAGAAATTCTTCAGCCGTGGGCCAGGCTAAACGAACTGGATCAGTTTCTCTGGCGGGAACGTTCCAGTCCAGCTCCGTCGGAACCTTCTCTTGCCCAATTAATAGCACATAGTTACCAAAATCCTATAAAATGGCCCCGAGATCATGCTATTATTGTTCGTTTACAACACATAATTCACGCTGTCGAATATAAAGAATGGCCCGTATCTTCTAATTTCAGCGCTTACACCGTTGGAACTCATTCAAATTTAACATTAGATATAGATATTACACCTAGAAATACACCCGAGGGAAGTGTGAAAAGAGATTCTTCTACTCCAATGTCTGTGCCAGATGGTTCTGAAATAATTACCATCACAACAGACCATGCTCCGAAGCATCATGTGAAAAAGAAAAAACATCATATTGCAATAGATGTGGAAACGGAGCGAGCAAAGCTTCATGCATTATTAAATTGTGCCGCTTTAGGACAATCTCAACATCAAAATTTAAAATCCATGCCTTTGTGGGAAGCGACGGATGAAAGTTTGTCAGAAGATTCTAGAAGATCTACACCCGTCAGTTTACAACCTCCTCCGGCTCATCAACAAACTTCACGAACATTCACGGGTGTCTCTACAAACCTATCCATGCCATTCGATCTTTCTAGATTTCACACGACCACGAAAGGTTCCAGTAATTCTGGAAATACGAATGCTCCAATGGACTTATCGTCGAATTTATCTAAATGCGAACAGTTTAAAATTAAAGAATCTGACATTCAGGATTTATCCATTGCTCAAGATTTGTCATCTAAAACGAAGCACTCTGTTGTTTCACAAAAAAGCAAACTAGAAAATACTCTTGATAAACTTTTGAAGCGTAAAAACTGCCCTCCCGAAGAGCCAATAATGGATAAGGAAAAGAAGAGAAGGAAATTGGATGCTATTGTTCTTGGATTATCAGCAGCCAAGGAACAACAAAGTTCTTCATTTTTCAGCGACTTGAAAAAAACTACATGTATATCTCCAAACGTAACAGTGACTCCGGCAAATACCCAAACTTCGTCGGCAAACATCTCATCGTCTAAACCCTTCACGATCACAGTTACCTCTATTCCGGCATCAAGTGCTAACAACGAATCAGATAAGAAGAAAGAAAATTTTTCTTTTGGAGGTCAAACCGAAAAAGAACACGGAAGATCATTTTTAAAGCAACAACAGCAGCTCCTTCAACAGCAGCAAAATTTACAGCAACAGTCATCCGGGTCATCACAGTCTAGAAAGACTTACGAAGCTATGGTTGCCGATCTTAGCAAGGTAGCCGAATTCTCAAAAATGGGGTCATATCCTCATGATTCAAAGGTATTTAAAATTATAAAAACGAAATGTATTTATTGAATGACAATTATTATATTTAATTAAATTCATTTCAGGCAACTGGATCCAAAGCACCTTCTTTGAAGAAACTAGCTCAGTGGTTAATGGAAAACCCTATGTATGATGTGCATTCAAAATGGGCCGAACTTGTTAAAGAAAGAGGAAATCTACCGCATGAAGTCCAAAAACGGTTTTCAAATTCAGACAGAAAAAGCAAAGGTTCTAGTCGTTCGCAGGTTCTTAACAGTCCTCCAGAGTCTTCTACATCATCGACTGCTACTGCTATGAGTCAAGCCAATTTGGCAACTTCGATGGCTTCCACTCTATCTTTCCCTTCTTTGGCATCCGCCGGTTTAGGTAATTTATCAACAACCGGGTTAGCTCCTGGACTCCTTTCAGGTTTGACACTTGGTAATTTCGATTCCAAAAATCCTTTATTTGATGTAAAAAATAATCCTTTGTTTGATCCTAAAAATAATCCCTTTTTGGATCCCAAAAATCATCCTCTTTTCGATACCAAAAATCTATCGTTTTTAGATCCGAAAAATAACGCTCTTTTCGATCCGAAAAATCATCCATTTTTTGATCCGAAAAATAATTCTTTCTTCGACGCCAAAAACAATCCCTTATTTGATCCTAAGAATCCCTTATTACTTCCTTTCGGAGGACTGCCCAACATGGGAGCGCTGGGTGGAATGGGCCATTTAAGTAGCTCCATGAACTTTTTTGCAAATCTGGCAAGCATGGGTTTGCCTACCTTATCAGGGCTTGAAACAAATGCTTCAGGAGCAAACGCAGTGTTGCCAACAGACCAAGCCAGTCCGGGAAGCTCTTCGAACAAAGGCAAGTCGAGAAAAGCGGCCGCGGATTCAGAGAGACATTCCTCTTCGAAAACATCGCCAGTATCATCATCCTCAACATCTTCCACTACGTCATTGCCTAATAATGTGGCTGGTGGACTACCATTTTATTTCCCAAATCCGAGCATGTTGTATTCGCCTCTTGGTTTGGGTGGTTTAAATCCTTTCTCGTTGCCGCCTGCGGCACTATCCTCCGCTTATGACAATTTAGCACAACAATGTGGTTTGCTAAATGGAGGTTTGACCGCCGCCGCTTCTACGTCAGGCACGACCACAACTCGAGGAAGTTCAAGTAGCCGATCTCAAGGTTCTGGAAATTCCAAGCAAAGTACATCTACATCTTCAAGTCCTAGTTCAAGCCACCGGCATCATAGATCTGGCAGAGATTCAATGGACAGACATAATTTACAACATCTACTACTTCCTCATGATGCGCATCTTTTAGAATCATTAGGAAGAACAGGTGAAACGAATATAAGAAATTCCGAAAGAAGAAACAAGGAGAGTACGGATAGGAAAGAATTATCCGACAGATCAGAAAAGCGGTCCAAAGACAATGACTCATTAAGTAAAAGTTTTTTGGCGGATTTCCCTGCGTCTTCTAGTAAAACGGAAGAGAGGCAATCGAGGCGTTCCAGCAAAGTGGATCACGATAAAAAAGAGTCAATTTCTACGCAAAGCTTACTCATGAGCTCATTATCCGAACTTGATGACAGAATGTTAAAAAGACTGCGAGAACCGGATATGAAAGAAGCACTGGAAGTTTTAAGTCGTTCTCACGCCGAATTTTTCACAAAATCTATGCCAGAAGCTTCCATCAAGTCCGGAGAAGCCAAGGATTTTTCTCACGTAAATATGGCTGATTTAATTTCGAGAACAATAGAAGAACACAACGTGAAAAGACCTAAAGAAAGTTTAATGAAAGAAGTGTTGGCTCTTTCCGGGACAAGCATGACAGAGGTGAAGGCTATGGGTGATGCCGATGGTAAAAAGTATTCTTCTTTACTGTTTTCTGATGTACCTGATAGCGGAGAAAAAATTTCGGAATCCGCAAACGAAATCGTCGTGAAGAGAAGAAAAGACAAAAGCAGCAAGAGGGTTGCCGCCGCGGTAAAAATGTCCGAGGAGTCCGTTCAAATGAAGGATGCCGTTTCCGAGAAAAGTACATTATCGGAACAAGAGGTAAAAGTTTCGTCAAAGGATAACGTAAAATTAATTAACGATGAAGAACGCGGTATGTCAGAGTCGGATCACAAAATGATGACGAAAAACGTGGATAATTTAGGAAATCGATCGTCGGTGGATTATTCGGAAAAAAGCGACGAGTCAATTGATCAAGAATTAGGTTCGGCGTCGTCGGAGCCGACGACTTCGGATTCCGCGGAAACGTCGTCGAAAAATTTAGGTCGGGGTCGTCGCGGAAGGAGTTTGAAAAAATCAAAATCGACAAAATCGGATCCAGACGAACACCAGGTCGTCCAGCCCATAGTCGAAAGAAAGAATTTGAGGAGCAGCGCCGGGCGAGCAGCTCGGGCTGCAGCCGAACGTGCGGCTCTCAAAGACTCTTCGGTAACGAGAGGGGGAGCGGTGCAACAAAGTGAAAAAAGTGAAAGTGAAGACGAGCAAAAGTTGAACGATAATCGCGAGGATTAATTATTATTATTATTATTATTAATTATTAATTATTATAATAATAATGATAATGATAATGATAATAGTATAATGATGAATACAATGACGATAATAGACAATGATTTTATGATTACGATAATAATGATAATAATTTATTTTAAATTTTTATTTTTTATTTTTTTTTTTTTATTATTCTTTTTTTTGCCGAAAACTGTGTCGTAAACGTTTTTAAAATTGCTACTAATTTTATTATTATTATTATTATTATTACTATTACTATTACTACTATAACTATAACTATAACTACAACTACTATTATTATTATTATTACTACTTAATTTATTTTTTTAATTAATGGTATGTAAATTCTGTGATAACTTTATTTTTATTTTTTTTTTCTATTTTTTTTTTTTTTTTTTTTTTTGTTAACCACACGGTATTTTTCCTTTTGGTATTAATTATTATTATTATTATTATTATACATATATATGTGTGTGTGTGTGTGTGTGTGTGTGCGTGTGTGTGTTAGTTGTACTAATAATGATTTGTACATGGGGATATATGCATATATGTGTAATAGTCGTTTTACTCTAGTTAGTTTTGCCAATCGTTTATTATTATTATTATTATTATTTTTTTTTTTTTTTTTTTATTCCACTTTTGAAAGGGGGGTTTTTTTTTCTTTCTTTTCTTTCCCCCCATTTATATAAAAAAAAGAAAATTTTTTTTTTTTTTTTTTTTGCGGGATTTTTTTTGGGTTGGGGATATTTTATGGCCATCAAAAAGGTTTTTTTCCCCCTTCCTCCTCCCCCTCCCCCTAAAGAAAAAAGAAAAACAAGGGAAGAGTATAAGAGAATTGATGATGAGTTTGTGGATTATTATTATTATTATTATTATTTATTTTATTATTATTAAAACGGATAAATAAAAATTGAATGATGACAAAGAAGGCGACAGGAAAAAGGTTTTTATTATTATTATTATTATTGAGTGACAAAAAAGCAGAAGAAATTTATATATATATATAAAATAATATTTGTGTTAGAGTATTATTTTTCCCCCTACTACTACTACTACTACTATTATTATTATTATTTGTTTTTTTTTTTTAATTTCAAATGCATACCGACAAATACTGAATAAAGAGAGAGAGAGAGAGAAAGTAATAATAATAATAATAATGATAATGATAAATGAAAAAACAAATGATAATGATAATTGTAAATAAAAATTATTCAGAATTCATGTTCGCTCACGATGATTTATTTTTACTTTTTTTTTTTTTTTTATTTTTATTTTTTCTTTATTTTTTAATTTTTACTTTTTTTTTTCGAATCTTATTATAAAAAGAAAAGAGAGGAAAGAAAGAGAGAGAGAGAGAAAGAAGGAAAATGTGTTTTTTTTAGGTACGTAAAATAAACAAAAAAAAAAAAATTTTTTTTTTTTTTTTTTATTCTGTCTATTATTACATTAAATATATATATATAAATAAATAAATAAATAAATAAATAAACAAAAATTAAAATTAAGAAAGTTTTTTTTTATTACTTTTTTTTTTCTGTACATTATTATTATTATTATTATTATTATTATTAATATGGCGATGATGATGATGATGATGATGAGGGAATTTATAGGATCGTCATTTGTAAAAATAATAATAATTTGTTTAATTATCGGTGTTTTGTTTTTGTGACGTGAAAATTTTTTTTAAAAAAATAATTTTTTTTTTCTAACCCGCCCCCTTCCCCCTCTCCCCTCCTCCTATTAATAATAATAATAATAATAATAAAAAGCAGAAAAAATTTTTAATTTATAACTAACTGTATTTGACTGTTTTTCTTCTTCTTATTCCACTTTCAATAATTGATTAAAATTATTTAATTTTTTTTTAATTTAAACGAGCCAATCAATGTAATTAATTAATTAACTAATAATAATAATAATAATAATAATAATAATAATATAAGCTCTGATTTATAAACAAAAAACCTATAATAATAATAATAATAATAATAATTAAAAATAAGGAAGCCAATTTTTTAAAAAAAAAGTAATAATAATAATAAATATAATTAAGTAGAATTTTTGATGCATAATAAATTACGAATGAAACGTTTATTATTATTATTATTATTATTATTATTATGACATTAATTTTTAATATTATAAATAAAATTACGAGGAATAAAAAAAAAAAAACTTTTTTGTAAAGTTTTAAAATGTTTAAAGGAAAAAATTTACCAATTAAATGGTATATAAGGTGTTTAAAAACAAAACAATGTGTATATTGTGTATTCATAATTATTTTAAAATAATTATTAGTATTGAAACAAAATCGATAATCAATCAATCAATTAATTAATTAATTAATAATTTAATCTATTTTCCAAATATCCTTTTATTTATCATTATTATTATTTCATGTAAATAAATTAACAAATATTTATTATTATTATTAACTTTACACCAACTTTGTTTCTATCTCTTTTTTTTCTTTAGGGGGGGGTAGGGAGGGGAGGGGATAAAGGGAAAGGTGGTGGGGGGAAAAGGAAATACAGTTTAAATAAAAAAAGTTCGATCCGATTGAATTTAAAAAAAAAATCAATAAATTTTTTATTTTATTTTAAATTAAAAAATAAAAATAATTCACGAATTAAACAATTATTAACAAAACAATAATAATAATAATAATAATAATTCTATTTTTTTTTTTTTTTTTTGTAAGTTTCTTCTGCTTGAATTAATAATAAATATCCTTATGATATTTCCTTCTTTCTTTTCTTTTTATTTCACTCTCATCATTTAATAAAATGTAGGAACTAGAGAAAATCTAACACAAGTAGTCAACGATATATATAAATATATATACTTTGGAATGTTTTTCACTGAGGCTTTTCCAATCATCAGTCTCTACAACTATAATTAAATAATAATAATAATAATAATAATAATGACTAGGATTATAAATAATTTTTTTTGATTTTATTATTATTATCGTTCATTTTTTTTTTTTTTTTCATTTATTGTTGTTATTGCGGTATTCGCCGCCGCCGCCGCCATTTTTAATTCCTGCAATTTACCACTGACGTTTCACTGACGTCATCAATCGATGATTTGTTTACGTCGGTTTCTGAATTGTTTTTTTCCATTGATGTTTTTTCCTTTGAATTTTGCGTTGTCGTTTGTGTCGAATAGTTTTGGCGCGGCGTGATGTGCACATCTTCGTGTGATTTTTCATCCGCGTTCGAACAGTTTTTTTTAACGAAAATAATTTTGTCCGGTTCGTTTGTTTGGTGCATTCTCATGTGTTGAACGTAATTTGTGTAAAATTTAACGGAATAATCGCAAATGTCGCAATTGTGCTTTTGATTCGATCCGTGTAAAGCCGCGTGCCTTAAATACTGATCTTTTTTTCCAAATGCGTGAGGACATTTTTTACATTTCCAATTTTTCCCTCTCCATCTCTTCATTATTTTCGATTTTAACTTTTTCGTCGTTTTGAAATTGTTTCCTTTCACTTTAACGTTATGTTCATTTCTATCCGTATTATTTAAAACCGTCGTCGTTTCTCCATCTAATTTATTATTGTTCGTTTTCAATGATAGAACCAATGGACTTTTTTTCCCATTCACCACTTTATCATATCCCGTTTTTACATCGTCTCCGTTTTTTTCACTAAAACTCTCCGTCATTAATAATAACGATGATGATGATGATTCTTTTGAATTTTCTTTCGCGAATTCTCCCGTTTTTAAATTTACGTACAATATATTTTCTATCGTCTCCCCATCGTCGTCGTCGTCGTCGTAATCGTCAATGGGTGGAAAAAAACGATTTTTAATTTCTTCTCCCCTATCCTGAAACACCAAAACGTTGGGAGGATTCCTGTAATTTTGATTCGTCCAATCCCCATTTTCTTCGCAACACCACAATTCCATTTTTTCGCATTTTATGTATGCTTCCGCTTTAAACTTTATCGAATTTCCAAAATGTAATTTTTTGTGTTCTCGCATGCAGTGTTCTTGTGACGTGTAAAAATCGCAGTGCTGACAACCGTATCCCGATTTGATTTTCGACACGCAATAATGTTTTCTCACGTGACTTTCGATTATGTGCCTTTGATTTGTCGCGTATGGACAATGGGGACAATTATAATATTTTTTATCTCCCATTTTATTCAATATTTTCCCTTGAAAAATTTTAAAACGATTCTCCAGAAATATAAGGGTTTCTTCGTCGTAAATTTTTTTTTCGGATTCTGAGTTTTTAGCCTTGAGTGCTCTGTCGTGATTTTCATGCTTTTTCATGTGCTGAATGTAATTTGTGTAATACTTGACGGAATAATCACATTTTTCGCATTTGAATTTTTGTTTGGATCCGTGAAGTGATAAATGCACACGATATTGATCCCTTTTTTCGAATGCCGAAGGACATTTATGACATTTGTATTTTTTTTCTTTTAGTTTTCCATTTTTTATATATGTCGGATATATGAATTCGGGTGAACCGTTGAATAATGTTTCCAAATGTGCTTCTCCTCCCGATGCATCAATCGATTTTTTGTTCATGTCTTCTAAATTTTCATATTTTCTTTCTTCCCTTTGATCTTCCCTTTTTTTTGCAGTCGAATCGTCCGTTTTTAAATGTTTTTCGTGTACGAATTGATGCTTCATTAAATTTCCATATGTTTTAACAGCGTAATCGCAATATTTACATTTATGACGGTTAGAACTCCCGTGAAGAGTTTTATGGTATTGAAGAGCAACGGATTTGAAAAATTTTCCGGGACAAAGATCGCAACAAAGTTTCGGCAGGGGTTTTGTATTTTCTTTAGTTTTTATTCGAGAAGGATTTCCCGCCGGCACACTCGACAATACGATCCAAACAATTCCTTTATTCTCATCGGAATCATCTTTTGCCAAGAGAGCTACTTTCGGTTGAGGATGACTGCTTGACACCGAATAAGTACCGACAAGTGTTGTCGTTCTTCTTTGGTATTCGTCTGAGTGAACTTTTAAATGAGCCAATAAATGAGGTCGTTGCCTGGCTGTATACGAACAGTAAGAACACATAAAAGGCAAGCGAATGGCGTGAAATTTCGAATGTATTTGTAATTCCTTTTTGAAAAAAAATCTCGCGGGACATTTATTGCAAAATTTTAACATCTTTTTCGTTTCGTCTACTTCTTCCAGAGAAATATTATTTACATTTGAACTATTGCAATACGCATTTTCCGGTTGAGACGATAGAGACTCATTACAAATATTTTCCTTTTTAAATTCTTTACGTTCTTTGAGTGAATTTTTATTTTCTTCCTTGATCACAACTTCTGGTTCCATAATTCTCAGGGTACTTTGAAGTTCTCGGATTTGATCTGCTTCCGACCTCGTTGGATCTACCAAACTACGGATTTCTCCATAAAATCCTTGATGTACTTTAACGTGAGACGCCAACACTCCAGCGTTGTTACAAGTATAATTACATTCGAGACAGTGAAGTTTTAATAACGACGAATTGTTCCCATCGGATATATTTTTATCGCTATCATTATTATTATTATTATTATTATTATTATTATTTTGATGCATTTTTTCGTGCTCTTGAATATTTATCTTTCTCATATTGACGTGAGGACACCATCTGCATTTAAACATTTTTTGAAAATTTCCTCCTTTCAATACCCAAACCAAAGGTATTTCAGGCATGTTAATCGTGTTTATGTCGTTCATTGACAAAAGTGATGATTCGAATTCGGAGTGATTTTGTGATTTTGAAGAAGATTTTGAAACTTCTTTCTGCATGTGATGCACGCGAAGATGCTGATGAAGTAAATGTCGACGTGACACATTATAAGAACAATACATGCATTTAAAGGAAGCGTCACGCGGTCTGTGAAATTGTTTGTGATAAAGAAATTGAGTTCTACTATTGCTAAGGTAAGGACACTGAAGGCATTTGTATCTTTTTGTTAAATCTCCTGCGTTTCCATTCTATAATAAATAGTAATAATAATAATAATAATAATAATGAATGCCAATTTCTTTTTTAAATTAAAAAACTTTTTTACTACTACTAAATAAAATTATATAATTTTTGTACACTTACATTTTGTGTTGTGAATTCTTCATTACATTCATTCGGATCGAAATTATCTACTTTTAAAGAAGACAAATCACAACCATCGTTAGCCCCATGAATTTCCATGTGTTCAAGAACTGCTCTAAAATATAAATAATAATAATAATAATAATAATAATGTTAATATTATTTATAAATCGAAACCATTTTCTAAAAATAGTAGTTTTTTTTTTTTTAATTTAAAAAAAAAAAATTAATTTAAAAGGCTACAAAAAAGGTAAAAGGTGATTGATTTTCATGCAAAAAAAAAAAAAAAAAAAATTTAACTATTAACAATTATTTTTTATTACCGTTTTTTAAAACCGTTATTTCACAAATTTTACTCGAGTGCATAAATAAATAAATAAATATACAACATAAAAAATATTTAAAAAATAATTGAATTGCGTTGGAAAGTACGAGAAAGAAAAAAAAAAAAAAAAAACAAATAAAGATGTTTTGTGAAGCATTCACACACAAAAGGATATAAAAAAAGCAAATATAGATAGAATATGCACAAGATAGTAGCAAACCTTTGAAAAACCTTTTTTTTTTTTTTATATATAATAAAATAACGTGCAAATAAATATCATATCATCATGTTACAACAACAACAAAAAAATGATTGAAAAATAACGTAATTATGGAAATAAAAGAATAAATTTAAAAAAAAAAAAATGATAATAATAATAATAATAAAAACAATAATAGAAGAAGAAGAAGAAGAAAAAGAAAAAGAAGAGGAAGAAGAATAAGAAGAAAAATAAAAAAAAAAAAAAATTCTATCAATGACGAGAAGAACGCTGCTTACATTTTGCTTGGAACGTAAAACGGACAGTATGAACATTTAAAGATGGAACCTGGGCGATCTACATGATTCAGCTTGTGAGCTGTTAAATCTCCTTCTGTATCGGTAGTAAAAGGACAGATGTCACAAGCTGAAATATTACAAAATAAATCAACCCAACCAATAAACCAAGACCATTGATTGATATTTTTTATACACACACACACTCACACACGCACGCACGCACACATATTTCGTTTGAGAGAAAAATTAACTTTTTTTTAAAAAAATAAAAGCAAAGATTTATGCGAGGCGTACTGTATATAAAAAATAACAAGAAAGCTTTGTGAATTGCACGTAGAAAAAAAAAAAAAAAAAAAAAAAAAAGGAAGCACATAAACAAAACGTTGTTGGGGTCCATAAATTTCGTTAAATTAATTTTTTTATTTTAGTAATATTTATATAATATTTATTATTATTATCATTAAACCAAATTTCCAGCAGTAGACGACAGTGTAAGTAACGATTTTATTTTTTATTTCAAATTGGCATTCATCTATTATATATAAAAACTCCCCAATCAATCAATCAATCAATCAATCAATCAATCTAAATTTTAATTTTTGAATTTACTTATTATTATTATTATTATTTGATCGTTGTTAAATCCGTGTAATAATAATAATAATAATTTTGTCGGTTTTCTTCAATTAATTAATTAGTAGTAGTAGTAGTAATAGGAGTGTGGAGGGGGGAAGGGGGAGGGGGAAAATTTGAATTTGAAACTTACAAATTAATTCGATCGAATCTTCGATTACTTCATAATTCTCGGAATTTTCACCTGAATCATTCATTTGTTGCGAAACCATAGGTTCTTCTTTCCATCCGATTTGTATTAATGCATCTCCGTTATGTTTTAATCTGCAGTGACGCTGTTACAGCAGCAGCAGCAACAACAGCAACAACAACAGAAAAAAAAAAAAAACAAATCATTTTAATTGACATTGTTCAAAACCTTGATCTTAGAACTGACTTAAATAAAGTTAATTATTTGCTCTTTTTTTTCTCTCTCTCTCTCTCTCTCTTAACTTAACTTCGACGAAACTTAATATAAAAATTTTGTCATTTTAAGTATTAATTCAATTATTTACAGTTCGTTCCAATAGTAGTGGTAGTAGTGGTGGTGGTGGTGGTGGTGGTAGTAGTAGTAGTTGTTGAATAACTTTTGCATTGGTTAATTTTAAAAACATTGTCATCTAATATGGTATATAAGAATATTAGGTTTTTCATACCTGTATTACGTGCTTCCAATTCGATACTTGTTGACAGTGACCGCATTTATAAGATGGAGTTTTGGTCATTAATTTACTACCGTAGGAAGAATCTTGAAAAGTCACGTCGGTTGTACTATTTTCGTCAAGTCCCGATGTTAAATTGTTGCTTCCATCTCCCTCACTTTTCGAATCGGGTAAATTTTCACTTTTTTTCGAATAATGTTGTTTCACGTGGGCAAGTACGTTACTTTTTACCGAATCCCTAAAATTTTTATGCATACATAAATTATTATTATTATTTTTTTTTAAATGATGATGATTATTATTATTATTATTACCTAAAATTGCACTTTTTGCATTTCCATAGAGTTTTCTTAACGTTGTCCTTAATATTTCTAACGTTGGCGGAAGATGATTTCATCGGTAGTGATATTTGATGTGCTGCTTTCAATGGAGGAGGCGGTCTCAAAGGTACTCCCTGAGGCATTTGAAGGGATGTTCCCGGTGTCGGAGCTCTCGTGAGTCTTGGCGGAGCCGGTAGAGGTATGATATCTCTATCGGCAACGTTTCCCTGCGTCGCTTCGTTAGGCTTCGACCTTCGTCCCGTTCCGCTACTTTCAGCCGACGACTCTTGGACTTTCATCATCGTAAGGTACTTGTTGTATTTCGAATAATTTCTTCTCCCCGTTTCATCCGTCATATTAACTTGAGCTTCTAAATGACTCGGATCTCTGGCTGATTTGAGTCTTATATGTTTGGTAATGTCCCAACGCCAATTCGAACGATATAAACAAAGCGAACACTCGAAAGGTTTTTTATTAAGGTGACCGACTATGTGTACGTGAAATCTCGAAGCAGTAGACGCCCAAAATGAACAATGTGGACATTTGAAAACTTTTTTAACGATTAAATTAAGACGAGGATCGATGTTCACGACGAGAGATCCCGTTTCGTTGCTTTCTGTCGTTTTATTAACGGCGTTGTCAAAAGTTGTAGGGATTTCCATATGATTCTCCCCTTTAAATTCCTCATCGATAATATTCATTGAAATTTTTTCACTTTCTTCTTCGTGATGACCCCGACTCAGATCGTTCCACACGAAAACACGATTTTCCATTGTTTTTTCATCGTCGAATTTTTCAACGTCTTCGCTATTA
The DNA here is from genome assembly GCF_000006295.1 of Pediculus humanus corporis. NCBI lineage: Eukaryota > Metazoa > Arthropoda > Insecta > Psocodea > Pediculidae > Pediculus > Pediculus humanus. The sequence goes on along the minus strand of NW_002987231.1, from coordinate 321,092 downwards.
TCGTCGTTTCCCTCCGATTTAATGTCGAATTCTCCAATTTCTAAATTATTAGACTGAACTTCTTGAGCTGCACCGAAAGCTTTGCAAGATTTCAAATGATTAATTAAATCCGTACTCGTTTTACAACGTTGTCTACAGTGTTGGCACCTCGTGGATGATAATTCAGCACCCGAAAGGAACACTTCGTTTTCTTGCTGTCCCTCGAAATCATTTTGAAAACCAGAATCGGAATGACGTTTCTGATGAGCCACCGCTTCCGACAAACACTTTGATTCATGTCCGCACATTTCACAAAACAAACTTTGTTCTTCATTGTTTCCGGTCAACAATTTTTCCTTGAGTTTGTCAAAGAAAGAAGCGTTTTTCTTTTTAAGTAAATCCGTTTGCTTTTGATTATTCATCGATAGATGATTTGTTCTTAAATCATTTGTTTCGACGGTAACTTGCGTCCATTCGGTCAATTCATCTTGAGACGAATCCGGTATCGTTTTCAAACCTTCTTCATCTCCGATCAAAGACACGAAATCTTTTAAGGAACTCGTTAAACAAGACTTTTTGCACATTTCGTTAAATTCATTTTCGTTCACTGTTTTTTCATTTATCGGAGAATTAACGGGCGGAGAAATGGCGGATTTATTTTTAACGGCTGGAATTTTCAATATCGAGGAGGAAATTATTGAATTATTGGTCGAAGTGGTTTTATTGTTTTGAATGGGTATGAGTTTAGGCGGAGGCCTTTTCGGAACGTTTTCCTTTTTGCTTTCCGGCCGAATAAAACCGTGAATCCTTTTTTCGTGGCGCCATATTTCGTGACTGAAAACTGCTTTGTAACTGCAAAACTTGCATTTTAAATTTTTAACATATATTTGACCGTATCTGGGAACTATGTCATCCGGATGTATGAAATCGGTTTGCAAATGATTATTATTCGCGGATTCCCTTTTATTCGTATACGGAATTTTAACATTACGAATGTTTTGTAAAATGATTTCATCCGTTTCATCTTCTTCCTTAATATCATCCTGAAATAATAATAATTTAAATAATGTCACCTCGTGAGAAACATTATATATATATATATATAAAAATTATTAATTAATTGCAGCCTTTTTTTTTTTTTTTTTTTTTTTTTTTTTGTTCTTTTAACTCGAGAAAAACCGAAAGCTAGAAATTTATTTTTTTTTTTCAAATTTTTATATAAAAAGATCAGGTAGAGAAAAAAATCTGCCAAAAATTTTCTTTTCTTGATATTATTCCAATTTTTAAAAAAAAAAAAAAAAAAAAAAAAAAAAACTCATGAATCCAAGGTTATAATACACATAAAGCAAATTAAAAAAAATTTTTGGTCCCTCGGGCAAAAATCAATCGTTTTTGTTTTTGTGGGATGATCGAGAAAAAACTACTGGATGATGTTAATAATAATAATAATAATTTTTATTAAAATAATTTACAAATATTTACCGTAACACAAAAAAAAAAAAAAAGGTTGCAAGGTGAAAGAAAATTATCATGGCGTATCATCCCGGAATTTAAAAAAAAATTGAAATTAACTCACCTCGACATTTTCCTCAGACTCGGAAATTTCTTTTTTCATATTTAACACGTTTGTTTCGTTTTTCGCGTCAATGACGTCACACTCAGTGACGTCAAAAACGGAATGATCGTTTGATTTGACTTTATTTTTTTTCCGGGCCATTATTGCTCCTTGACCGACTGGAGGAACGTGATGATTCATTTCGTGAACTGTCAAACTTTGCTTTATATCCGCTCTAAAGTTACATTTCGAACATTGGAAAGCACCCGATCCGCAATGATTTTTATAATGGCGATCTAAATTCCATTTATAAGGGGTACGAAAATCGCACAAATCACATTTAATCATCGGCATGGAATGATATTTCACATGTTTTGTGTATCTCGCTTTGACGTGAGTCACGTAAGCGCACTTGCTGCACCGGAGAAACCTTTTCTTCAAATGAACCAATTTTTCGTGCCTCCTCAACAATTTTTCATTTTTACTTTTGAAATTACAAATTGTACACTTGAATCCGTCGCCATCGACGGATTCTTCTTCCCGATCCGCTTCCGAACAATTACCCGTTTCGATTTTCATCAAATCTTCGGGAGGAGAACAAGTCGGAGTAGGGGAATCCGTAGAAATTTTTTCATCGGAATTATTTGTCAGAATTTGTTCCGCGAGCGTCTCCACCACCGGTTTCGGTTTTATCGGTCTAAATTCTTTTTTCCTTTCAATTTTAAATGTTTTCGGAGTTCTTTTCAACCTGTTTTTACCGGCTACGTGTATCATGTTGATGTGTCTCTGTAATTTCTGACTGTGTTTCGACGCGTATAAACATTGCGAACATTCGAATATTTTTATACGATCGAAATGTACATCTCTCGAGTGATATAAAAACGATCTCGGATTTTGCGAGAAAAAAGGGCAAAGATTGCACGAATAATTTCTTTTTATTTTGCATTGTGGTAAAACTCCTCCATCTTCCTCTCCGTTTTCGTAAGTCGCGACATCTCCGGTCATGTTTTCGTTATTCCCATTTCCATCCTCGTTATTTATCCTAGTTTTTTCCACATCATGGCCGCCGACATTTTTACCAATCGAATAAATTTCTTTCTGTTGTACATCTTCTTCGATTGGCGCTGAAGAACTGGTGTTGGCGCTGCGCTCAAAATCAATTTCGCTGGACCGATGAGCCATTAATATAAAATCTGAGAAAGTTTTCTGGAAAAAAATTAATAAGAAAAATTAAATCCTTTTAAACCCGTAATAATAATAATAATAATAATAATAATAATACAGAGACTAATATTTTAATATTACCACCAAATAATAATAATAATAATAATAATAATAATAATAATATAAAACGAGTGATAATTTTTTTTATTTAACATGCAGAAAATGAATTTAAACGTGTACGTACAAACGTGAATTACTCTTTATAAACCCTTTCGAATCGTTCGTTCACATTACAAATCCTTTCGAGACAAAAAGGTTTATTATATAAAAACTGGAAAAACCTTGGAAACGCGCTCAAAACGAAAATGTATTTTAAATTAAACAAAAACATAAGATGAGATATTCTATAACGCGAAAATTTAAGGGAATCAAAACGTTACAGCAGGAGTCGTCGACCAAGACGTGTAGAATGTAGACTTGCGTATTCAAAAAAAAAAATTTTCCCCGATGGAAAAAAATTTTCCAAATTTTCTCAAATTTTCTACTTTCGACACGGAGCGCTTTGATAATGTTAATGTAGAAAAAAAATTTTTTCATTCGATTTATCCATTATCTTTAAAAATTAAGGGTTTTGATAACAAATTATTATTATTATTATTTTTTTTTTAACACTCGCAAAAACGAAATTAAAAAAATTTATATATATACAAACTATTTTATCTGAAAAATACTCGAAAGTTTGGTGGTGGTAGTGGTCGTAGTAATTGATGGTTGTATATCTTTATTCAAAAAGAATAATTTCCCTCCTTAAGGTGTTATCAACGAAAACAAACAAACAAACAAACAAACAAAAAATTATGAATTTTCCCATGAATTATGTATGAACCAATAATAACAAAAAAAACTATAACTTTAATTCATAAATAACCCTTTTGTTGTTTTTTTTTGTTTGAAATTAAATTAAATTATTATTATTATTACTATTACTACTGCTACTACTACTCTATGTCAATAATAATTTTAATTTATTTTCAAAATTATTTTTTTTTATTTAAACGTTTTGAGAGAGAGAGAGAGAGAGAGAAAATTCTTTTTAAATGCAACAACACCCGTGTTATTTAAATTTTTTATTCTTCACTCAAGGATTTTTTTTTAAATGAATTTTTAGTCTAAAAAAGTGCGTGTGTGTGTGCGTGTGTGCGTGTGTGCGTGTGTGACATCAGGCTCTCTATGAAAACTATTCTTCACGGATTTGATATTTTTCTTCCTAGTTTTCATTCTTGTCATCCAAAACATTTTTCCTACGGGGTTAAATTTTGACGCTTGCGTGTTTTTGTACCATCAATGACGACGGTGACCATACAGAAAACTAACATTTTGGTCGCCAATCGATTACTTGGAAAATATCTCATCTCATCTCATGAATGATGCCACCACCATCTTTTTTTTTTTTTTTTTTTTTCACACGATATCTCTACCTATTATACCTCGCCTTCACCCTCCCCCTCCCTCCCCCCAAAAAAAATTAAATTCGAATGTAATAAAATCCAACATTACTCCTAATAATAATAATAATAATAATAATAGTAATAATGGTGGCGTTGATTAGATGTTAATCTAAAATCCCTTAGATACTAAAAAAGAATTTATACGTTATTGAAAAAAAAAAAAAAATTTATTATCATCAATTGTTATTAAAAATTTATCAGAGAGAGAGAGAGAGAAACCTTCTTTCTTTCTTTCTTTCTCTCTTTCTTTCTTTTTGAAAAATAAAACTTTTATTTTCAATTCAATTATCGTCGGTTTTTAACAATAGGAAACCGAACCTTTTGTAAATTAAACTAGGAAAAAAAAGATAAAAACAAGCCGGGCCTTAAATACAAAAATACCATCACTATCATCACCACCACCACCACCACCACCACTACTACTACTAATAATAATAATAATAATGTCTCCTTTTAAAAACTGTTAGATGACGTTAATTCGCGTGTGTGATGACATTATCGAAAATGTTTATTTAAAAAAAAAAAAAATAAAAAAATTTACAAATCGAAGAATTCAACAAGTTCAAAAAGGATCTTTATTATTATTATTATTATTATTATTATTATTATTATTATTTTACTTATTTAACGTTATGATGAAAGAGAGAGAGATGTAAAATATTCAATCAATCAAATCTTTTTCTTTTTTTTTTTTTCTCTTTCGAACCTTTTTACTCTTTCGTCGTTATTCCAACGAATCGTATCGTCAATCGTCATAATTTTCCATTAAACCTTTTCCGACAGCAAAAGATCGAAAAGGTAAATAAATAATTTTTTTTTTTTTTTTCTATTTTTTTTATTTCTATACTACACGTACATATATATTTAGAGGCGCGAAATTGGGGGGGGGGAGAGGGCGGAGTGAGAGGGGGGAAAAAATGATGTGAAAAATTGTGAACAAAGCAAAATCGTCTAGATTTTTTTTTTTTTTCCACTTCTTCAATGAATTTCCTTTTAAATCTCAACGAGTTTTAGTTTTCAGTCGATACAGCAAATTACATCAATAATAAAAAAAAAAAAAAAAAACGAAAATTGATTCTTTCGGTTGTAAATTGAACTATGAACCATGATTTCTTTTTCTTTTTCTTTCTTTCTAAAACGTTAATTTATTATATTTGAACCTATAATAATGAAATAATTTTTCGCCTCCCCCCTCCTCCCCACCCCACCCCTCGAAACATCGAAAAGAACCTATAAAACCTTTAAATTTTTAAAAAGAAGAAGAAAGGAAAATTTGTTTAAATAAATTAAACCAATGTTAAAACGATTATGACGTCACGTTTCCCAAGAAGAAGAAGAAGATTATTAAAGAAAGGTTTTTTTCCCGTGTCCTTAAGAGAGAGAGAGAGAGAGAGAGAGAGAGAGAAACTCTTTTGTGAATTAAAGCAAGTAAAAAAAAAAAAAAATTCGAAAACCTTTTTTTTGTCAATTAACATAACCAAGATTAAGATTGTATTTAAATTCACACACGTAATAAATAGTTTCTTATTTTTTTTTTAAAAAAAAAGACGACACACAGCATGACCTTGAGGTAAAGGTGTGGAATATGATGTATTGGTATTGATGCAATAGCAAACCAAATATATTGTGTGTCACACGCACACGCACACACACACACACACACACTCATAACGAATCCTACGTACCACAGTAAAAACTAACTGTCGAATTGTGTCTGTGAGTTATTATTGGACATTTTGTTTTTGATCAAAGACATTATAAATGTGTGCACCTTGTTATTAAAATATTTGGTAAATGTAAAAACAAATGGAAAGGATAAGTGACACAAACACACACACACCATAAAGAAAAACAAATGATGATGATGAACCAACATTGTGAACACACATGCGCATCCGAAGTTTTATAAAGAACTAGATCTATTATAAGAAAAAGATTATATGACCTCGAAACTCCTCCTCGACGGCCCGAACGTCGCATTTAAATACGCGTGAGTTTTCTTAATGTTATTTCACATATCAAAACATTTACAAGAAGGAAAAATTCCTTAATGCGAAAAAAAAAAAAAAAAAGGTAAACTACTCGACAAGTTGACAAATACTAAAAAAAAAAAAATGATAAATGTTTTCAAAAAAAAAAGAAGTAAAATCTTTAAACACCTTACCTACCTACCTATCCATAAATATTTAAATCACAAAAGTTAATGATGAGATAATTTTTTTTTTTTTTTTTCCAACTAATAACCTCTTTTATCAACTTTAACAAATGTTAAATAATAATAATAATAATAACAATAACAACAAATAAATAATAACATGAAAAAAAATTAAAACTTTTCACGCGTTTTGCCTAAGAAAACACAAAAGAAGAACTGCAAATTGAAAAAAAAAAAAAAAAAAGAAAATAATCTGAAGAAAAAAAAAAAAAAAAAAATGTTGATAAAAGTCGATAATGCCACACACTACACAACAACACACATTAAGAACAGATAACGCAAAGTGTAGTAACGCGTTCAAGGTTGCAACAACAACAACAACAACAACAACAACCAATGCTTCCTCATGAGTGGTCGATCGGTCGACAGCTCACCGCGTTGTTGAGGCGACTGCTGGGTCTTTGCTGGGATCGACAAACGAAGAAAAAAAAGAAAGGAAGAAAGAAGTGACGTCACTGCTAACGGAGCAGGCCGCCGCAGTGGCCCTGGCCGCTGACGGTTTTACTTGATGATATGAGAGAGATATTTCTGGGCGGGAGTTCCATCCATCCGCATCTACACATTATTTTACTCTCTCTCTCTCTTTCTTTTTTCTCTCTCTCTCTCTCTCTTATCCCGGTAATTCCCTTTTCTTTTTATTTCCTATATATATTTCTTTTACTTCCGTTATTTACCAATTATATTATATAATCCAAGAAATAAAAAAAAAATTTTCTTTTTTTTTTTTTTCTTTAAGGTTTTTTCCTTTTTCTTCCTTTGTCCATCATCATCACGTTTTCTTATGTTTTCTATCTTTTAAATTCAATTCATTTTTCTTACAAACTAATTAAAACTACTGACATTAAAAGTTTTTTTTCTCTCTCTCTCTTTTTAACATATTTATAATATATAAATATATGTAAATTAGGTCAAAGTAATAGTAATAATAATAATAATAATATGTATTACAATAATTAACATCTTTAAGAATATTAAGAATGAATACTTTGCAGACAAAAATCTTCTTCATTTTTTTTTTCTATTAAGAATGGTGGTAAAAAAATAAATAAATATATTTATATATATATATGTACATAAAAAAATTTTCTTTTAATATAAATTATAATATTTCAAATTTTGTATTTTATAATGAGTAGGAGGTTAAAATTTTTATTTTCCCCAAAAAATAAGTTTATAAATAAGTTTTCATTCAAAATTTAAATGATTCAATCATTTAAGGAAGAAAATCATTTTTGACCTTTTATAAAACAATATATATATAAAAATTGATAAAAAATAAATTTAAATTATTAAATAACATTATTTATTTGTGATTTATTAACCCATTAATAAATTGCAAATAATATTTTTAATTTTTTTTTGTTGTAACCAATTTTTTATATAACTTTATTATTAATTAAATGGCGTCATTATTAATTGTAATTAATATTTATTTGGTACTCACTGTTTAATGTCGAAAAGGATGATAAATTCAACGGTTTTTTTTCAAATATTTATATAAAATAAAAAACGATTAAAGTAATTTTCTTTTTTCTTCTTCTTCTTCTTCAGTAGTAATAGTTTTGCGGGGTTTTTTTTTTTTTTTTTTTTTTTCAAAATAAATAAATTCAACGGATAAATTTTTTTTTTTTTTTTTTTTTTTTTTATGAAAGGAAAACAAAGGCTTAACTGTAATAAATTGACGCGGAAAAGGTAATTATTTAATCAAAATGGCGGAGTTCATTTAAAATAGAAAAATTCAGTGAATATTTGACACTGGTTAAGTTCATGTCTGGTGTATTGGAAAATTTTTTTTGAAATTTTTCTTTTGTTAATGTTTTTTCCCGATGAATTTCAATTAATCCAGTTAAAAATTAAATAATTTTTTTTTTTTCTTAACGGTTAATATTTGCTATGACATACTTTCAATAATTATTTAAAATTTGTTATGATTTTAAAAATCCCTTTTTGTAGTGATTATTTTTTTGTTTTGCCTCTATTTATTTGTTTTTTTTTTTTTTTTTAATATCAACTAAAATATTTATAATGAAATATAAATAATGTAAAATATATTATAATGTAACAGCTAAGTTGTTATATTCACATATTAAATTAACAAAAATTTTATCGAGTAAATTTTAACCTCAAAATTAAAAAGGAAAATAATTAATTTATTAGGAAAATAATTTTTTATCAATATGTATTGTGTATTTAGGAATATAATATATTTTTAAAATTTGTTGTACAAAAACAAAAATTTTTTTACATTTAGATATAATTTTAATGAAAAATGTTATATTTTCACATTTTAAAAAATTATATTCATTCTTGGATAACAATATCTTCCGTCATAGGATTGTCTAATTTTGTCATTTCTATTGCTGCTTTGCTGAATCTTTCACCTTCTGAAAAATAAATGAATTGTAAAGTCAAAAATCTATTATTAAAAATATAATGACAATATTTTGTTAAAGTTTTTGTTAAAAAATTTTCAATATTAAAATTGTTTTAAAAATAAATAGCTTACTGGCTTTTAATAGGATTTCATTACAATTTTTCGATATTGATGCTTTACATTGTTGAATATTTAAACCAAATAATAAATTACTGATAAATTAATTAAGAAAATTTTCAATAAGATAAATAAAAGTAAGTATTTTTATATAAAAGGATACAAATTAATTACATCGTAAGGACTTCTTATATGATGTGGAGCAGATGCTCCACTAGTAACAATTATATTTTTCGATTTTCCCACAGCTCTGTACATGTGAGAAACTGTAAATAAATTTTTTCTAGCTGAAGAATCAATTATGCCAGGGCTGTACATTAATTCAAAATAAACATTTTGATTCACAAATTGATTATAAAGTTTTCTGTTAAATGTAAAATCCCATTTATTTATAGGATCAAATGATAATATGTTAATGGCAGGTATTCCTGTTAGCGCTTTTAAAACATCTTGGTTTTCCGGTTGAAATGAAACTAATTCATACTTTTTAAGGTTTTTACATTGAGTAAATTTTCTTAAATTGGAACCTTGACTAATTCTAATATTAATTCTATTAAAAAAATATAAATTAGGATATAATGTTTTAAAAACTTTTAAATCAAGTGGAAGAGGTATGACACTCGATGTTTCATTTGAATTACTTTTTTTTGATTTTTCTTTTTTGTTTTTCTCAAAAATGCTTTCATCTAAATTTGTTGTTACAGCAAAACCTTTGTACCCAACTGGAAAAAAAAAGTGTAATGTAAGATAAAATAAATCACATTTTTAATATAAATATATTTCTGATTTTGAATTCAAAAAATCAAATAATCTAAGAGCCAACAACTTTTTTTTTCTTTTTTTTTTTTTTACTGCTTCTAATAAAAGTAAGTATCTAAAAATTTAACGTAATTGTTTTGTACAAAAAATTACATTTAACTCCTCGTGAAATAATTAATTTTAAATTATCCTCTTCATTTGTATCAGGTCTTTGAATATTTAAATCGTAAAACATGATTTACACATGTGGAGAATAATTACGATAAATATTTGATGTTGTATTAATTTTTGTTGGCACCACTGCTACACTTTAGAGAAAATGTTATGCACGTTTTGTTAAAATGGGAGATATTGGGGATTTTCCTAATACTTTCAATAACTCTGGATCATTATATTCTTTGTGCTCCAGTGACGGTAAATTAAAAATATGGGACACTTCAAATAATATATTAAAACAAGAATGTGTGAGAACATCTCATCTTAATTCCTGTTGTACGTGTTTAATATGGATACAAGTAACAAAACATGTAAGTGATGCCATGTGTTTAACTTTAATAAAAACAAACTTGATTACTATTTATTTATCCGTATTTACCTTAAAAACCGTGGTATTAGTTTACAATTATAGTTTAACACGAGAAAAGTAAAATAGATTTAAAAGTTTTATATAAAAAAAAAAATTATAATAATTGAAATCACTACCGGTATTATCATTTGTGTTTTTCGTTGTTGGGGTGGTCTGTGATTTATTGCTTTTATTTAAAAAAATTTTATTCTTTTGTGAATCGAAATATATTTATTTGTTTTACTATTAATAAATACAAATACATAACATTATATGCCAAAGTTAATTTATAAAATTTAAGATTTTTTAAATAAAAATGAAAAAAAAAAGAGTTAATTAAAACAAACAAGAGAAGCCATTTTTGGTTATAAATTTTATATAAATATTTTTATTTGCTCTAATTGAGGGGGGGGTCTTGATATTTTGTTTTTTTCTTTTTTAGAGTGGACATAAACGTAAAAAATTAAAATCTGTAGAACACAACATTGAGGAAAGTTTGGACGTAATTGCCGTAGGTTCTTCATTAGGTAGTATTTCATTGCATGATGTTGCCACAAATTCAACGATAGCAGAATTAGAGGGACATTCAGGAAAAGTAAATAGTTTATCATGGGCAAATGGTACAACATCTTTATTCAGTTGTTCAAGTGACAAACACATTATCGAATGGGATTTATTTCAACACAAAATCAAAAGGTATGCAATTTTCTTTTTTTGTAAAATAAAAAAATTTCAATTTTGACTCTCTTTTTCACAGCGATTTCTTTTTTTTTGTAAACCAATCATTTATTTTAGCAAATGGAAAATAAACAAAGAAAACACTCATTGTATATTGGCATTAAGTAATGGTAAAAATTTATTAACTGCTAGTTTTACTATTAAATTATGGGATTTGGAAAAAAAAGAAGTTACTAAAGTTTTTGTCGGACATGGTACGGAAGTTATTTCATTAGTAGAAGTGCCTAATAAGGATGGATATTTTGTTAGTGCTGCCAAGGGTGATAGAGTTTTAAGTGTTTGGTAAGTAAAAAAAAAAAAAAAAAAAATTTGTCTTCAATTTTCAAAATTTTTATTTATTATTTTATATCGATATCGAAAAAATTAATAATATTGTATTTCGAATGTTTACGAATAATGTTTTTTAATTAAAAACTTTTTTTTTTTTTTTTTTAAATAAATTAATTAATTTAAATTATTATTATTATTAATTTAGGTCATTGAACTCGACGGATAAAAAATCTAATTCAATAGCATCTTTAATTCTTCAAAATGCAGCTCTTTCAATGCAAATGATAAATGTTGAAATGGAAACACCGACAACATTATTCGCTCTAACAGAAGAAGGAGTCCTTCAAATATTTAGGCACAAATTTAACGGGTAAGAATTTTTTTCAATTTTTTATATAATCAATAATTACTATATAATATGTAAATAAGTAAAAAATTAATAATTATTTAATTAATTTTTTTTTAATAGGAATTTAAGCAAGCCTTTAAAACCAGTTATGACAATTTCATTAGCATCGGATAATAAAGAATCAAAATTTAGTAATCCAATTCCAATATATGCAATATATCCTATATCAAATGATAAAATACTTGTCGCCTATGGTAATCTAGCATTTTTGTTTTTCGAAGTAATTGTGAGTATTATTATCTTTAAAAAATTTTTTTTTTTTTTATTTATTTTATTACTTTAAATTAATAATTAATAAATTTTTCTTTGTTAAATTTCAGACAATAAGTGAATACGATCAGGAAAATGTTGTTCTCGTCAGGGAGGGTAAAAGGAAAAAGGTTGTAAATGAATTTAACAGCAAGGCAAAAGTTCCAGTGAGTGGCAACGACGTGGAATATCAATCTGCAAATTTAGCTCAAAAAAGGGGAAATAAAAAAAAGAACGAAGCACCGCTTGAGGAAAGGCTTGAAAATTTAGCACTCGTCAATCCGCAGTCGAACGAACCTCCGAAAAAGGATAACACGGCACAATTATTGTTGCAAGGCCTTCAAAGCAAAGATAAAAACATATTGCAAAGCATTCTCATTCAAGCAGAGCCGTCGGTCATCGATGTCACGGTAAAACATTTACCCGTTCAAGCTTTGGTTCCGCTAATACGAGAACTCAGCGGTTTAATGCACGGGAAAACTTTTACAAATAAAAGCGCCGTAGATTGGTTACATTCCATCGTGCGTACGCATTCTGGAATACTTTTGTCAAATTCGGAACTCTCGGAAATATTCGAACCTTTATTGGCGTCGATCGATGCAAGAGTTTCCGTGTTGACTCCTTTGCTTAAATTAAAAGGACGATTATCATTAATAACCGAGCAATTGGGTCACAATTTAGACGAAACGGTCGAAAGTTCGATGGAACCTTTATTTACTTATCAGGAAGAATCATCTGACGATGGAGATTTAGAAAAAATGTCTGAAGGATCGTTGACGGGTTCCGATGATGATTGGGACGAATACTCGGAAATGGAAGAGGAGGAAATGGACGAAAAATAAAATTGGTTTTTATCTATTTCATAAATAAATAAATTTAAAAATTAAAACGTTTCTTCTCTTTTTTTTTTTTCAAAAAATATTTTTTATTTTATTTTATCCGATCAAAAAATTAAAAAATCATTTAAATTATTCGTTAATAATAATAATAATAATAATTTAAATCTACTTTTGTCGGGTAAGTTTTTTATTCAGGGTTTAGGAAATTATATGAAAAAAAAAAAAAAAAAAAAAAAATAAAATTAAAAATAATATACACAAAAAATAGATTTTTTAAAAAAAATTTATTTAAACTAAAATTTTTTTATAATACTAATAATAATAATAATTAGAAATTAAAAAAAAAAAAATTATTATTATTATTTTTTTATTAAGATTATTATTCATCATTTTCACTTATTATTATATATTTCATACGATTGTTTGTTTGTCACAAAGAGAAAAGTTTTACACATTATTTTGAGTAAAAACTAATAATTAGTTAAATAAATGTCTTAAATAGTTTTATTTTATGTCAAACAAACAAACAAAAACACATTTAAAACTATCATCAATTTTTTTTTTTTTTTTTTTTAACCCTGAGAGTCTGTACACTGTTTATAGAGAAAAATATTGAAATGGAGAGACAAAATCATCTCGGTCTATCAGATAAAAATTTTTTATTATTTACTATTGATAAAAAAGCGGGGGAGTGGGAGGGGAGGGAGAAAGTCCATCGAGGATTGATTAAATCAAAATAAATTACAACCAAGGATGCCAAGCTGGATCCGTTCTGCAAAGATTGTCTTCGTTCGTACTAACGGCTACCAACGCTCCCATTTTACTTTCCGTACCTTCAAATTTTGCCAAATTATTCAACCTTGAAAATATTAAACTCACGGATCTCGTCACGTTGTCGATAATTATTTTCCCTTCAACATCCGGTGCGGGAAGAGAAACATTTTCCTGTGGTCTGTCTCCCTGCGTTTTTTGCTTGTATATCATTTCGTCTCGTAAAATTGCTCGTAAAATCGTTTTCACTTTAAAACTCGGTTGAACCAAACATCGAGCGCAAGCGATTCCGCAAGCCGTCAGAGGACCCTTGACCCCTATCGTGCTTATCAATTCCGTTAAATTCGGAGTCAATCGAAACGGTACCGGATGATTGGGATCCAAATCGGTGGATGCGTTGTCAATGTTAAATTTAAAATAAGAAACGTTTACGAGACCCGAATCCTTGTGAATGTACATCATGTTCGGATTTAACCTTGTCAAATGAAATATGTACTCGACGAAACAAGCAAGTGAGAGTTGCAACATGAACATTTTTCTAAATGTCCAATAATCGGTCGTCGATGAAAACGTTTGCAAAGCCCAATCCTTGAGCATGTGTTTCGGAACCATGTTTCTTTGTACTTCTTTGAATATCTCTTTTAAGATGTGATGACCCGGTTGCACGCCGGCCGTTTGTACATTTTGAAGTCTTTCGTAATAGCGAGCTATCGGAGCGTCGTGGTCGATGGCTCTCTTGGCACAATTTTCTTTATATATGTCGTGTAACGAAATGGACGCAGGATTATCTTCGACCAATCTCATTTGGGGTGATACCGCCACCACTCTGGGTACCGTTATGTGAAGGAATCTGCTGCTCGTTTCTTTTTGTTTACCCAAATAATGATTGAGCATTCGTAAGAGTTGCAAAACTCTTTCTTCTCTTCTTGCATCTCCGATGTAAGAATCGTTGACGACCAAGTAAGGATAAACTTTACCGTTGTGACCTCTTATGTATAATCGTCTGGCTGCCGTGTTGTGCTTTTGAACTATGTCCACTCTGGGCATGAATCGGGATATTTTAACGAAATAATGAGAATGTTTGGGCAAAAGAAATTCACCGGGCAATTCAATTTCGGCCGTTTGCTGATTAAAATTACATAAAAACCTACATTTTTCTTCGATCAAAATTGATTTTGGAAGCATTTTCGTTTTCGTCTGTAAGACTGCAATCCATTTTTTTAATTTCTCAATTAAATTTTGTAATTTCGTAGCACCAGGTAATGTAAAATCAAAATCTGTCGTAAATTGACATTTCATACGTTGAAAAACGGGATCTTGAATCGTTACCTGAGCTCTTCTAGCCAGACTTTCAGATGCAGCGGAACTCGATGTGAAATTTACGGAACTGTTTATATTTTCTATACCAATGCCAAACGTAGACACCAGTTTTTTAACAAAATTTAACGTGTGAGGAGTAATGGTAGCTTCGGCTACGCATCCTCGCTTTTCAAAAGCAATAGCATAGCATTTTGCCAATCCTTGCTTCGACTGTCTTAATACTTCTTCGTACCAATTTTCGCGAAACCAAACCATCTGATCTACCATTCCTTCTAGGCAAGATAAAACGGTAGGATGGACGTCGCGCTGCATGTGCATGATTCTGGAGCATCTCCACATTGAAGGAGTGGCACGAATAGGATTCGTTTCGGTTGATTGTCCTTGCGTGGTTGCCTGTTGACCTTCGGTTGTTTTCTGATTTGTTTGATCGGTATTTGTTTTACTGCCATCTATATTATTTGTGTTTTCTTGAGCGCTGGCATTCGTGGTGTTTGCCAATTCTGCCGTCTTATAACGTTCCCTCTGCTCAATTTTTAATGTTAAATATAAAGTTCTCAAAGGGAAATATACTGCTTGAGGAAATATTCTGCCAACTTGACTGATCAAATTAAGTATTAACTTTCCTTCTTCTCTAACTAAACAAGTTAGTAATTGTGGTATCCAGGGTAACCACTGAATCGGAGGAACTCCAACCGAGTATTTGTCCAGAGCTTGAACCAAAGAAAATTCTTCGTCGTCGTAAGTTAAAAGCCAAAGAACTTTTGCAAGATATTTTCTAGACTTTGATTCGTTTTGATGTCTACAAGCATGTAAAAAACAAGTAATGGCTTGCACGCCGTAACTGATGTTGGAAAAGTCATTCGTAAATATTTGTTCTAAATAGTCTCCCCATAAAGCCCAAGCTTTTACTAGAGTGTCATGCATCTGTACGGCAGCAGAAAAAGCTTTGTTAGCATCATCGGAACGCCCTATTTGAGCTAAAAGCATTCCTTTCAAAGCATAAAATTCTGCCGTCATTTCCTTCGTGAAATACTTTAAATTTGTTGATTCAATGACTTCTAATCCTTGCTGAAGCTCATTTTTGCCGGATACGGTAGACATTTGAAGATAACATTTCACTTGTTGTCTTATTTTTTGAAAGCAATCTACTATAGGTACGCTTGGAATAGTGTATATGCGAGACAACGATCCGAGGCATACTCCGGTTAAGTTATGCTTTCTTGCTATTTTACCAAAATGAATAATTGCTTGAGCAGACGCGTGCACGCCTAACATGCTGTGATTGACCGATTGGTCGTGTTGAGAATCGTAATGTGATGCTATGAACTGATAGTGATGCTGGCGCCAAGTAAATATATCACTCCAATGACTCAGATCATCAGCTATAACAGGCAAACGATTTCTCCAAGTTTTCACGATGGCCTTCATATCGTGTAAAGAACTTCCACTCGACCGACTGTGAGTCAAACCCTGATGAATTTGAGCTGCTTCTTGCAGTTCCATAATTTGCTGAGCAGCTTGCAAAAGAGGTAAATGAATGTGAGACACTATGTGAGGTAATCTTCTCCATTCCCTCATGCAACTGGCACTTGCTTTTTCTACACACTTTTCTATATTTGCTTGACCGTGTTGAGCATCGTCAGGACTGCATATATTTAAAAATCCTTTGTAAAGTTCCACTTTCCAAACTAATTCTTTGGGACAAATTTGCTCCACTTGAATTAGAGCATCTTTCATTAGATTCCAATTTGGAATTCTCCAAGAGCTTTCAAGAACTAAAAACGGATTAATAGAACCTCTGCTATTTCCGTATTCCAACAATATGTCCCATTGATTGAGTTCTTTTGAACATCTAATCCAATGTTTTTCCCATAATGCATATTCACTTCTAAGACTGCTGGGAGCTGGAGTTGAACTAAAATCTTCTCTCGAATTAGCCATGACCATTTCATAAGTTGATTGAGCGTTTTCAAAAAAACCTTGTTGCTCCGATGCTATTGCTATGTTCGTTTGACAATATCGCGCATGTTTTTGCCACAATCCAGCCCACATATCTTGTTCGCATAAACAAGAATACATTTCGGATAAACTATCTAAAACCTCTTGCTGAGGAGAAGAAATGGGCTCAAAATCGTAACAATCAACATTACGCGAACGCATGACTTCAACATTTCCTTGCTCCAATGCCAATTGTTCCAAATTAAGAGTCAT
The DNA here is from genome assembly GCF_000006295.1 of Pediculus humanus corporis. Lineage (NCBI taxonomy): Eukaryota > Metazoa > Arthropoda > Insecta > Psocodea > Pediculidae > Pediculus > Pediculus humanus. The sequence continues at coordinate 304,049 of NW_002987231.1, read as the reverse complement.
TCTATGCCATAAATTGTGAGATTTTCCTAAATATTTCATAAGAGAGGGACGAATCGGAATCGGAGGATTACATCTTGACAAAGCTTCTATAAATGTATTTAGAGCACTGGGTTGACAGTCTTTTTGTATTTCGTGAGCTCCACTACATATAAAAGGAACTATTTCACTTTGCAGCGTACTTCTTTGCCGTTCGCTTAACATCGACCAGATTCTAGGAAAAACATCCAACCAAACCCGTTCTGCTAAATTCGTGTCCATGTGACATAACTGTGCTGTCGCTAATAAAAAATGAAATGTTTTAATTTCTCTTACTGTGTCTAAAAATTTTGATTGCCTCGCGATAAGTTGCATGAGGGCGGCTTTTCTGTTTGACTGAGGAGTTTCTTCCTTTTTAGTGGATGTTTCACCGCTGGTACCGTTAAATTCCATGTCCAAATCATCATTATTTTCATGCGATTCTGGACTTTCTGTAGCCTCGCTGAGTTCACTTTTCATACTGGCATACACGTCGTAAATTTTTTTATCACTAGCATCACCGAGTTCAATTATGGAGGTAATACTGGGTAGAAGAGATTTGGCAGACGACAATTGAATTTGAGTCGTTGGTACCGCGGTGACAAATATTAATTCTATACATTGTTTTATCCAATAATGAGGACCGATGGCTTCCCAATTTTGAGAACACACCAAGTAAAGCAACCGGTCGTAAAGTCTTCTTTTCATTGAGTTGTCAAATATTTCAAAAAATTTAGCTCGGATTTGTGGTTGAACGCAACGTAAACCCTGTAAAAATGCCGGTTCCAATTTTGTACTCAATTCTGATTCTTTAAGAACGGGATCCCTGTAGACGTAATTGACAATTTCCAAGAACTGAGCGTTCAATTCGGCATCATCTGGAAAATTTCTTTCTACGTAAGTCATCAATTTGACGAGTAAAATTGATTTTTCCCTGAGAACCGGAAACGGACTCGATTCTCGAACGTTTTGCGTATTAATCGCAGTGGAGGGTTGGTTCTTGATCCATTCGTCTAACATTTTGGTAATTGCTTTCATCACTTTAACATCTCTTGTACCTTCGATAAGTTTAACTAAAACGGTTCCGATAAATCCTTTTCTCATGTCGCTACCCATTCCGCCCAAGCGGTTTTTTACTAAATCCAAACTTACAATTAACAATTCTGTAGCGACGGGATTCGAATCAGTTGCTTGAATATGTTCCTTATGCATTCTTTGTAAAACTCTCATAAAAGGAGTTATTAGTCGATCTATATAAGCGGGATTACTCACGCAAGCCGCTTTTAGAATCATTAACGTCCCAAAAAGCGTACTAGGACTCGCACTAGGACTTTTTTCATAATTGGCCAATCCCTCAAAAACAAATTTTCCTATGCAAGCATACAAACACTCAAGTTCTTCATATTTAGATGCGACAGTTGATGCGGGGGGCTCGGTAGGAAAAATTAACATTAATTTCGCTAAAAAGGCGTGTACCAAACGTATGACTTTTGAACTGGGAGATGTAACACACACGGCTAAACCTTTTTGTAAAGGTTTTATGCTCGCCAATATTTGTTCTTTTTTCATAACTCCTAAAAGAAACGTTAGCAACTCTAGCGCCGTGCAAATATTTCCGTAATTTGGATTTTGAGATTCAATATTTATGAAAATTTTATCTAGCCAAGCCAGTTTGAGGTCCCACGGTTGAGGCCATAAATCCGGTTTCATGGCCATTTTCAAAAGTGCCACGCATCTCCTAGACAGCAATTCTCCCTGAGACCCTACGGCCGAACTTTGATCATTGACTTGACAAGCTAATCTTAGTAAAAAATTTAAAATTGCATCTGCGTGATGCTTTTCTATTGGTTTCGAACTGCTGGGATCTACTTTTGGAACAAACGTCGCAAAATGAGTCGGGGTGACGTTTCCCGTAGCCAGTCGCTTTCTGTGCTGTTCTTGATTATCATCCGGACAGGTTTTTTTCACGGCTCCCGTAGAAGGGTTCGTCGTAATTTCTTGGCCTTCACTTTCATCTTTGATTCTTTCCAATTCCCACTTGATTATAACTTCTGCTAATTCGACGGCAAGCTTTTTCTGATCGATGGTTGCAGCTGGATTAAATCCCATTTTTTGAATAGATTGTATCATGTGTTGCAATAGATGGTGTCTTACGGGATAGTAAACTTTATAATGCTTCACAACAAGCTGCAAAATGTGAAATAATTGTTGCATATTGTGACCTTCTTCCACTATAATTTTTTTAGTCCAATGAGTCAACATGGTGTTTCCATCCTCCATTCGGTGTGGCATGGCAGGGGTTAAAATTTCTAATGCTTGTCTAACAACGGCTCGTGCTTCCATTGCGTGGGCTTTTAAAAGACTGTGAAATACTTGCAACACGATTCTCTTATGAATAGCAAATTTGGCAATTATATGAGAGAGAAGCAAATGCCCGTGATACCTTGTCGAAGGATCTACGCAATTTTTACCCAATAAGCAAGGCCAGGCAAACGTCATTAAACGCCTTAATTTTTGTCCTTGTCTTTTGTTCAATACATTATGTATGTGAGGCGAAGCTTGTTCTACCAGGAGACAAGAAAACTGAAGTAAAAGAATACGTACGGCATCGGTGTTTCCAAAAGGGTTTTCAGGATCAATCACTTTGTTTATAAATACGGATACAATATTATCTGGATTGTCTTGATCTGGAGACACTGGACTTCCCACAAGTTTTTCTCCTTCTCCTCTTTCAAAGCCAATCGCGAAACAGGGAATCAATACCAACTGAAGTATTTTTGATTTCAGTTCTTGAGACATGTTTGGATTTTGAAACTCTTCGACGAAGCGGAAAAATGCAGATCGTTTCCATTCGACGGTGTAGTTTTGAGCGACCGTCGTTTCCAAAAAATCCCTCAAAAATTGAAAATCAGGAATGTATCTTTCACAAGTTGCCCGCAACAAATGAAAAAGTAAATCAACTTCGGTAGGGTGATGACAAAAATAATGTAATAAAATTTTAACCAAAAGTTTGGGTTCTTTCCAGTGAACGAAATCAACGGAATCCACTTCTCGGTGATGCTCGTGGTACTGTTCGCTACACCAAAGATCTTTTAATGCTTGAACGAGTTCACGTTGACACGAAAGCCATTGTTCGTCATATTTTATCAACAATGATATTATTCTTATTCCTTGAAACTGGACTTCGTATTTTTCACTTGTCGTCCAATTGTTCGTCCTTTGAGAAACGGCCGTAACTAAATTAATTAATTTTCCCGGATTGTTTTGTAAAACTTCTCTAAAGGATTTTCCTTCTTTATGTTTTATTAAATATTGTAAAAATCTCGACCATTGCGGATCCTTTATATTATCATTTAAAAATAAATCGTTTATTGTTTCTTGAGGATATTTTAAAAGAAATTTCAGCAAAGGTTCCCGAAAAGGAGAACTCGCTTCTATGCTTAAACTCTTCTCAGTTTGTAAAACTAATCGGCAGAGACCTTCGCAAAATTTTGGCGATGCTGCCGGAATTTGATGAAATATACTAATGAGTGTGGCAATTTTTTGCTCGTTTTCCCCATTTTTAGATATATTTTTCAGAGTTGTTGCCGCTACTTCTTGTAGCTTTTTTAAATGTTGTAAAAGTTGTTCGCAAAACTTTTCATTAAAAGTAGCCGGAAATAATTTTGTTAATTGATACAACCTCTTAGTATTATTTAAATTTAAGTTTCTATAATCTCCTAATGTTAAAAGTAAAGGTCTCATGACTCCCCGAACAACCTCGTTGTCAATTTTAGAACCCGCGATGAAATTTTGCATGCATTCAAAAGCAACCTTTTGAGATTCGGGTTTTTCCAAAGCTCGATACAAAACGTTAAATATTTTTTCTCGATAATTCGGAATATAATGATAAGAAGATAAAGCTCGAAGTGCGCATTGTCTTAGTTGAACCAAATTAGTTAATGGTTTGTAACAAGGATATTTCACCAAAATATTTTCGTCGGCTTCACAAAGAGACATCAATTCGTGGAAAAAAACTTTGTGTTCCATGATATTTAAATCAATTGTAAATAATCTCGGGTTCAGAGTTGTACAAAACGTGTTTCCCTCCATTATTCCGATTTGAACATTTACGGCGTGATGACGTAATAAATGCTTTCTAGGAGGTACCATATCGGCCAAAACTTCTCTATGAGGTTCCATGACTTCGGTAACGGTTTTATTTTGGATTTTCGCAAGTAATGTTAAAGAATTCATTGCTTGTTGGCGCACTAAAGTGTTAGATCCGGTTACCAAACGTACTAATTCGTGTGTGACATCGTATAAACTTTTCTTTTGGGCATTTATTAATTCTTCGTTTGAGCCATTGCTTTCTATAGGCGTTGCACATACCGTTAGTAATTTCTCCAAGTTCGCTTTGGCCATATCGATTGCTCCAGTAGAAACTTCGCCAGTTAAATCCATCATGACAAATAATAAAGCTCTTAGAAAAACAAATAGATGGTCGTACACCCATTTCATAGCCATTCTTTCGAACAAAAGCTTAATGGCTAAACATCCTCCATATTTTGCGTACCAAGCACGTTCGTAACATAAAGAACACATTCTTTCAGATAAATATTCCATTAAAGGTAGTTGACACGCTCTTTCTTTAGAGCCCAAAATCGTCGTCGCGGTTTCTAAGATTAACACCAGTGCTAAGTGCCCAGGTTTGCATAATTCTTTTTCTTCATGACCCATAATTGTAACCAAAGAATCGATAAGTACAAGGGCATCCATTCCGGAAAGCTTAAATTTTCTGCCCGTGATTGCAAATGGGCCAGCTTGTTGTCCTATGGCAACCATAGTATAATGTCGCACAACTGCAACCATTGTGGGCAAAACAAACTGTCTGAGTTCTTTAATAGCAGCGGCGACGAACATTCCAGTCAATGCGACCTGATGAGTGTCACGCGAGTGATTATCAGTAAGCTTATAAATAGGACTCGGATGATGTGAAGCAATGTTACCATCGTAAAAACTTGGATGTGAAAATAACGTTTGAAGTGCTGATTTTTTATCTTGTAATTGAATAGAAGCCACTAGAAAGTATCTGATTACCTCCCATGCTTGCCTTCTATAAAACGGATCGCTTGTACTAGTTTTAAGAGCAGTCATGGCTGTATCAATCACTTTCGATACTGGTAAATCAATCGGATCCGCATAGTCTTGAAAATAAATTACAATTGATGGTCTTTGATTTGATACGTCATTATATTCTAATTTTTGAGGTTCAATCATCATTTTTCTATTTCCACCTCCAAATTTTCCAAGCACCCGAAAAGCTACGTGAGCAACTTGATCTTGAGGATTTCTCAAAGTTCGCCATAAAGCTTGCATAAGATCAGCTCTAACAGGTTGAATGTGATCGTACAAAAAGTCTGGCTGAAGGTTGTCGACGCAAAGTTCTAAAGTTCGCAAACCCTGACTAATCAGAGTGTGAGATCCATTAAGAGCTGACACTAAAGGATCCATAAGCATCGGTAAGTACGGCAGTAAAGAGCTCAAGCGTACCGGTACTGTTAAACAAAGTTCGACAAATAAGTCCTTCATGTGTTGTTTATGCAATCCGCTTTGCAATGAATTAAGTCCTTGTAATAAGTTCGGTAGTAAAGGCAAAAATTCTTGATACAATAAATCGTGACAGCCACCGCCAATGGAACGAAATAAAGCTCGAAGTAACAAAAAATAATTATAAGGTTCTTTGGCGCTCATTGCTAATTCCATCGATCTATTGACGATTTGATGCAAATGTGGTCTTAACATTTGTTCGTTCTCAGTTGGAAATAAACTAACACTTCCAAAAACTAATTTAAATAATTTTAGATATAAGTTACTTTTTTCCAGATTGCTTCCCATTTCTTCCATTCTATCGAGTAAGTATTCCACTAAAATTGTCGCAAATATTGAAGAAGTTGAAGGATTCGCTAAAAACGAATTTCCCACTATTTGTAGAGCATAATTTCTGTATATCCTTTCTACTAAATAATCAATCGTAGTAGAAAATATTTCGTGAAAAGTTTGCGGAGCCATGCTAGAGAAAACTCCGGCAAAATATTCTAAAACTTCTTTCTCTTCTTTTGTTCGAACAGACTGCGGCGATGGTACGCGCGGAGAAATATGTGGAAACGTACCACCAGAAGGATTAACATTTAATGTATATATATCAAGCGCTTGCATGGCCCATTTTACAAGGCTAATGTAAACCAAAGTTTCTTTCGGATGAAACTGCTTGTTGGGAACTACGACTCCTTCCGTCGAAATTGATTTGCAAGAAGCTATTCCCCAAGTTATTGTTTTCACACCGCAAACTAAAGTTTTAACAAGACTTCTACAATCGGCAACTAAATAATTTTGAGCTTGAGATGTTGGAAAACCAAACTTTGATTTCTCCGCCGTTCCTCCAGATTCCGATAGTGGTAACTTTTGATCTTCATTTTTTACTTCCGACCCAGATTGAGAGTTAGTTTGAGATGAATTAGATGTTGGATATTGAGAATTACCTTGTTGTTGATTCTTGCATTTATTCATTAAAAACGGTAATTGTAATTTCGATATGGTTTTAAATTTCAAAACAAAAACTTGAAGCATTCTCATTAACAATTCTCTTCCTCTTCCGTTGTCGTTTTCACTGCGGCACCTGACGCAATCGACCAAATTGAGTAATAATTTGCAAGACATTGTTTGAATACAAGTCGGAACAGAATCATCATGAACATTTTTTGAAAACAAATGTATCACTTTATCTAAATCATTGAGCTGAAGCATTTGACGAACATGATGAACAAGATCAGCTAAAGTACTGTAAGCTAAAGGTCTTAGCGATTCTCTAGTTGTCCAACCCCTACCAAGCCAAATATCTTCATTAAATAAATGCTCCATATAAGGTACAAATTTAGATCTTAAATCAGTTGCTAAAATGTGTCTAGCAGCAATTAAAAGTTCTTTCCTGAGGTGTACAACTTCCATTGGACAAAGTTGAAGGAGTCCCAACATTCCTTTTACCATAGAATGTGAATGTTGAGCCACCAATTCTTGAAAAACTCGAATTATGTAAGCTAAAAATGAGAGAGTTTTAATTTGAGCTCCCATAAAATCCACAAATATTTCTTTATTAAAAAGTGGATTATTTCGTTGTTGAGATGATGGCTGAAGTGTTATTGTAGACATTATTAAAGGTATAAAATCTGTTAAATCTTGCTGAACATTTTGCTTATATAACTGATACATTAAAACCACAATAATCGGTAGTTCTTGTAAGACTTTTAAAGATAACACTCCTTTCGGTATTAAATTATAAGATATTACACTGCCATCCGGAGTTTTGTTATCTGTTTGAATGACTGTAACTGTATAAGTGTCAACTAACATGCTTTCAATATCAATCTCTGTTAATTCTTTCACTTTAATTATTGGTTTTGGCTCAAATATTTTATTCATGTGAGATGGTAAATCTTTGTAAATTGATTTTACAAACTGCAAAAATTGCTGAATTTCTGAATTAAATTGAGGCCTGTATTGCTTATGTAATTCAATAATTATCCTAAGGCAAACTAATACATTCTCCTCATTTTCAATTTCTAACAATTTTAGCATTAATGTCAATATTTGTTTTACATATGGCCTTAATTGCTCATTAGCCGGTAACAAATATATCATTTCTAATATTTGTTTTCTTACTTGTTGCAAATTGTATTCTGACACAAATAAAGGAGGACTTTCTTGAAGAACTTTGAGAAATAACTTTATGGAATGTTCTAAAAATGCTGGATAGTGAGGAGAAGTTAATATAACTTCAAAGTTATCCGTAAGTTCCATAGCTGCCTTTACTTTTAATTCTTCTTTAGCTCCAGTATCCGCCAACACTGATACATAATGACGATAAATATTAATTTGAGTTAAAGTATCAGTAGAAGCAGAGTGCACTGGTTGAACTGGTTGAGGAGCCATTTTTAAAATTTACAAAGCGGTTGCAATAAAACTGAATATAAAATAATTTCTGTAAATAAAATCATTATAGTCAATTTATTGCAGTAAATTTAAAATAACAATCAATACATATAAATAATCTACTCACTTTTTCTGACAGCTATAACACTAGAAGTTTTAAAATTAAATAATGTGAATACTTAAAATTGATTACACTCTTCTGTAACAACATTGCCATTATTCTGAAAAGTATAAATAAATACTGAAAATAATTTTAATTTTATTTTTCAGAGTAATTGCAAAAGAAAAACTATTTATTAAAAAATTACTTCAGATTCATTATAAGATATTAAAACAGTAAAAATTGCTTAGTATTTTATATTTTACTTTATGAAATTATATTCAATATAGGATATTTTCAGTATAATAATACATTTAGAAAAAAAAAAAAAACAAAAATCCGTCATTACATTTTAATAAAATAAAAATCAGCTTTTTAAAAACTAATTAATAAAAATAACTGATAACCATAAATTTTTTTAAAAACACTGATCTAATGCTCAAAATTAGTTATTCTTGATATAATCAAGATATTTCTTGTTTAATGCTATTTTGAAAAATATTAATTAAAACATAAATAATTGATATCTTACTTACTGAAAATTTAATAATTTAAAAGAAAATTTAATTTTCATAAAAACTATATTTTACATTTCCTTCGCAATTAATTTTATAAATAACATTTTTTTTTTAATTACTTCCAGGAGTACTAAACTTTAGCCACCATTTTAAAGCATCGTTTATTTCGATATATCGACTTCGATTATAAATAACGAGATTTAATTAAGTTATAATACTGACTATATGTACACAATTATTAGTATTTGGCATAAAGTGAATTTTTATTTAAATTTTATAATTTTTAAAACTAGACCTATTTTTATTTATTTATAATGAGAACTTTGCTCACAAAATCATTATTAATTGTTTTAATTTTTTTAAATATTGTATTAATTTCTACCTCTACTCCAGCGGTCACTCATTTACATTCTGTCCGACACTCAGGAGAACGTGAAGAAGATGGTGCCTACAGCCCAAGAGATCGGAAACATCATGCAAACGGAGAACATCATTCAGAATTTGATCATGAAGCAATTTTAGGTAGGTTATTTTAATATTCAAATATTTATTTATTTATTTATTTATTTTTTTTTTTTTAGCGATACCTGGACCAAAACTTTTTGATACATTGATTTCATATCATCAATTAAAATTATTTATATATGAAACAAATATTTAAAAGTAAATTTTAAAAATGCTAAAATTTAATATTAAACTTTTAGGGTGAATAAAAATTTTTTTGTTATAATTAACATAATTGTAATTTAAAAATATTGAGATAATTTTGACATAAAACAAAGTCTCGGCTTATTTTTACGACTCTACGTAAATTTAAGATTAGATATATATAGCTTAAAGTAAAATGTTAAAAATGTTCAATTGTGAGGATAATTTTATTTCTTGTTAATTGGCATATTTTCAGCAAATTGTCCTCCTCACTTATTTTTATTTCTTTAATATTCCTCTTAAAAATTTTTCTTTTATTTTCTTTTTTTTTTTTTTTTTTTAATATTATTATCTTCAATAAATGCATGTGCTTCCTTCATTAGGTACATTTTGCTTTTTTATTTCGATTCGAGTTCATTAAAAAATATATTTTTTAACCCCAGAAACCCAATTATTTAATTGTTGATTATAATTTTAATCTCGAGAAACATATAAATAAAACTTGTTTGTTGTTGTTGTAGGAAGTGTAAAAGATGCTGAAGAATTTGATCACTTATCCGAGGAAGAATCGAAAAAAAGATTAGGGATTCTTTTAAAAAAAATAGATTTGAACCATGATAATTTTATTTCAAAACCAGAATTGAAATCATGGATATTAAGATCATTTAGGTAAATAATTAATGTGAAAATTTTTTTTTTTTTTTTTAATTGGTCGATGAGTTGAAATAAAAAAATAAATTATTTTCTAAAATTAGAATGCTTTCTGAAGAAGAATCACAAGACAGGTTTGAAGACAGCGATGAAAATGAAGATGGTAAAGTTACTTGGCAAGAATATTTAATGGATACTTTTGATATTAAAGATAATGAAATTCAAGATAAAGATGAAAAAGTATGAAAAAAAAATTTTTAATTATTTTTTATGTTTTTATTAAAGAAAAAAATTTAAGTTAAAAGTAATTTTATATTCAATTAGCTAATTCAAGATGACAAAATTCTATTTGATTTTGCCGACAAAAACAATGATGGATCATTAGACAAAAAAGAATTTTTATTATTTAGTCATCCAGAAGAATACCCAGAGATGCATCCCCTAATATTAAAACAAACACTAGAGGAAAAAGACTTAAACAAAGATGGATATTTAGATTTTCAGGAATTTGTCGGAGCAAAGGGTACAATAAAAATCTATTTAATCGAAAAACATTAATAAATTAAATGAAACCTCAAAAAAAATTATAAAACATTTTAACAGTAATTTAAAATTTAAATATTTTATTTAAACAGCTAAGGAACATGACAAAGAATGGCTAATATCAGAGAAAACAAAATTTGATACAGATTATGATAAAGATAAAGATGGAAGATTGAACACCAATGAAATTCTTTCATGGATGGTTCCAAGCAACGAGTAAGTTTTGGAAAATAAATTTTCTTCAAACATCATCATCTTTGATTATATAATTTTTACTATTTATCAAATCAATCAAATATTTAACACAACTAATTTTATTTAATTCAGCGAAATTGCAGAAGAAGAAGTCGATCATTTGTTTACTGAATGTGACAATAATGGAGATGGAATTTTATCTTTTGATGAAATTATCGAGCATTATGATGTGTTTGTTGGAAGCGAAGCAACCGATTATGGTGATCATTTGCACAATATACATACTTTTCAAGATGAGCTGTGATTGATTTTACATTTTTTTTTTTTTTCATTCATTAAATTTAAAATAGTCTAGTCAATATTTAAACAGTTCACATTCACTTTTGCCAATTCATAAATTCAGTGTAATGTTTTTTGTTTTTCTTCTCCATTTAAATGAAATTAATAATCACAAAAAGAGGTAATAAAAACATTCAAGTTTTTTTTTTTTGTTTGTTTATTTTATCAATTACTTTATTATTTATATATTTATGTTAAAAAGCGTTAAAACAGTATTTATGATTGAAGTTATAATAAATTTATTTTCTTAAATTGAGTAATTAATTAAATAAGATTTTTTTTTTTTTTAACTTATCGGGTAAAATTGCAGTATTACTCATAGGTTTTTTATAAAAAGTTAAACGCGTATTTAAGTTTATTAATTTATCTGTTAATGTGAATTTATAAATTTTTGTAATTTTACCAATTATATTAAATATAATAAGAAAATATTAGTTTCCTTATGAATTACATGACATGATTGATACAGATGCTTATTCATTAATTATATGATTACCAGGAATATTTTATTTTGGTAACATGTAAGTGTATTAGGTTATATTGTTTAAATAATTTTTTTTTTTTTTCGTTTCTATGAAGGTTTGATAAAAGAAAATAAAAAAACTATTAATAAAATAAAATAAAAAACTTGTAATAATTTTTATTAAAAGTTACAATTGCAGTTAAAATTAAAATATATTGTCAAAATTTTTTAAAATGCTCATTACATTATTTTTATATAATTTTATGGAAATATAAGTATTTCTTTTCAAAATTATGATTAAAAAGTTTTTTTTGTTATTATGTGCAGCAAAAAATTACCTGTATTGTTAACACTAAGAATAAAACACTAAAAGATTAAAAAAAAAAAAAAAAATTTATTTCAAAATTTTTTTTATTAAATTACAACATTAGTTATTTTTTATAAGAGGTACTACTTACTTAAATACAAATTTAAGCATAAGTTACATTTAAAAGAATACAAATTGTTCTTAATTGTTTTTTTACAACACCAATACCTTATTCAAACTTAAAAATAAATAATCTTTTGATAAATTTTTACTTGAAAAAATAAAAAATATGCATTTACTTAAATGATGACAGTGTTATTTGTATCCCATTCTATCATAGGATTAATCTTGGGACTAGAATTTTCACTGCCAACCTCAGCAAAAATTTTTCCACGATTTGAGATTTTTCCCAACTGTTTCAGTCTTGGAGAATTACCCGATGAGGTAATGTTAGATAATGGCAGTCTAGTTTTAAGATTTAATGGTTTTAAATTTTTATTTTCCTTATCACAAACATTGTCATTATTTAAGTCATCTTTTTGAATTTTTATTAATTTATCATGATTTGAAGAAATGTCTTTCAAATATTTTTTAGCATCACTGGTTTTCGGTTTTCTAGAAACCTGTAATGATGTATTTCTAATAGGTGTTGTATTTTGATTGTTTTCAAGTTCATAATTTTCATTTTTTTCTTCAAAGCCAGATACATTTACTGATGCTTCAATGGGAGTTATTATATCATCTACTGCAGAACTACTTATATTGGTTGAATAAATACTAATCGGAGAATCAAAATTATCATTTTTAACATTTTCAATAACAATGGGTGTTCTGTAGATTCCTATCGTAGGAGACCTAGGATCTAGTTTCAAGTTTTTAAGTATTTTTATCGTTGGTGATTGGTTATCAACGTTTAAAACGGCATCATTACTGTCCAAATATTTGTCAGAAACAGGTGTTTTCTGCAAGTCATCATTTTCTTCAATATTAGACGTTTGGGTTTGAGCTTCTACCATTGTGTCACTCGAGTCCTTTGAATTTTTTTTTAAATCTGACTTGATAATTTTACTAACTAATTGACCCATCTGAAACGAAAATAAAACTGTCATGAAAATTTTCTATTATTTTTATAAATTTCTTGCAAGTTTTATTGCAGTATTGATGGTAAAATGGAAATGAAACAAAGTACACAAACATAAAAAAATTAAACCTAAATAATTAAATTTTTAAAATAAAAATGCAATATATTATTTAAAAAAAAAAAAATTATTGTGTTGTTTAAACCAGTAAACTCACATTTAATATTATTAAAATCCTTAAGGAAAAAAAACTAAGGTAAAAACATTAATTGCTACGTTTTTAATTTATAACGGCTACCACGCCAATTAAAATTTCCGTTAAATTTTCAAAGCTACCAATTTAAAAAAAAAACTTGTAGAAGTGGATGAAATAAAGTGCCAACATTAAAGTTCTTTTTATTTATTTATTTTTTTTTTGCCATTAGAAATTCATGAGACCTTTTTACGTGCAAATTTAACATTTTTTTCAAAATGTTTCAAAAGTCTCAAAAATTTACTGTACTGTATTGCTAAAAAAAAAAAATTCTTTTAAAATTTTACATCTCATTAGTATTAATTTTTTTTTTTCTAGAGGGCTACTTTACTTAAAAAATTATCATTGTAAATACAAATGTTATGACCGATGATAAAGTAGATGCAAAATGACTAGTGAATTAGAAAACAATGTTAATGCTTTTCAAGATATTATAAAATCAGAAAATGATTTGATGGAATATAGGTATAGTAAAAAGAATTACTTATTAATGATATAAACCATAATAAACATTAAATGTGGGTTTTATTAATTTTAGGCTTTTGCAACTTGACAATGGTCTGAAAGTGATTTTAGTGTCTGATGTTCAAAAAATTATTGATTTGGATAATCTAAGTGACAAAAATTCAGTTGACAGTGAAAATGAAGATTCCAATGAAGAACCCAGTGATGATTCAATAAGCAATGACTCTGAGGTTAGATTTATTAATTTTCATAAGTAGTTTTTGATTTTAATTTAATTATGCATCAAAGTTCAGAAAATTTATTTTTTTATAAATGTATATTTATATTTATATTTTATCCTTATTGAAATTATAATAATTTTATATATGTAAATTAGGAAGAAGACAAAAAGGGAAATTTGTATGAAAAAGAAGCTGAAGAAAAATTAGCTGCTTGTGCTTTATGTGTAGGAGTAGGAAGTTTTAGTGATCCTGTTGATATACCAGGATTAGCACATTTTGTAGAACACATGGTTTTTATGGGAAGTGAAAAATACCCTCAGGAAAATGGTTTCGATGAATTTATAAAAGTATTTAAATCAATAATTTTTCTTGTTTTTGTTTTTTTTTGGATAACAATACCTTTATGTGAAATTTTCTAGCGCCATGGAGGTTCTGACAATGGCTCTACAGAATGTGAATATACCACATTTTACTTAGAATGTAATGAAAAATATTTAAGAGAGGGAATGAATCGCTTTGCTCAATTTTTCATTTCACCCTTAATGATATCTGAAGCGATGACTAGGGAAAGAGAAGTAATCCACTCAGGTAAAATTTAATTTTCAAATATTTTAATAACAAGAATTTTATGTGATTATTTAAAAAAAGAAAAATTATTATTATTATTTATGAACTAATTTTTTTTTTTATTTATAAAACAATTTATAGAATTTGAAATGTCTCTTCCTTCTGATGGCACAAGACGAGAGCAAATTCTAGGATCTTTAGCTCCTCCTGATCATCCTGCTTCTAAATTTCTTTGGGGAAATTTAACAACATTAAGAACTAATATAGATGATGATTTGTTATATAAAAAAGTTCATGAATTTCAAAAACGTCACTATTCTGCTCACAGAATGACAGTTGCTGTCCAAGCCAGGCTGTCTCTTGATACATTAGAAAGTTTTGTTAGAGAATCATTTAGTGACGTTCCGAGTAACAATTTACCTCCTGAAGACTTCAGTTCTCATATTGGATCTTTCGGAGAATCACATGATTTCAATAAAATTGTTTGGGTCAAACCTGTTAAAGATATTTGTCAGGTTATTAAAAAAAATTTTATCAGCCTGAAACATTTAGTTAGCTCATAATAATTTTAAATGTAAAAAATTTTTTCATCAGGTTCATCTAACATGGGTGCTCCCCTCCTACTTAAAAAAATATAAGAGTAAACCCTTAGACTATGTTGGTTGGCTGATTGGACATGAAGGCAAAGGCAGCCTTTTATCTTACTTAAGAAAAAAGTATGTTTTTTTGTTTTATATATATATAATGTTACAAATTATTTTTATTATATATATAAAAGTTTTTAATACTTTTTAGGGTTTGGGCTTTGCAATGTGAAGCTGGTAACGATGAAAGTGGATTCGAACACAATTCAATTTATTCTTTATTTTCCATATCTTTAACTCTTACAGAAGAAGGCTATAAAAATATTAATGAGGTTAGAACTTTACCTTGCACTTTTTGAAACATTTGTCGAAAAGAATTTTTATCTATTTTTTTTTTTTTTTTTGTAGGTTATCGGATTGGTTTTTACATACATTTTCATGTTAAAAAAAAATGTACCAAATGAAGATATATATAACGAATTAAAAACTATTTGCGAAATTAATTTTCGGTATTTTAATTCTAAAGGAATTTCAAAAAAAAAAAAAAATAAATAAATTTTGATTTTTGTGTTATTCTTGTGTTTTTTTTTTTTTTTAAAGGTACAAAACAGAAATTCCTTCTGCTAGTTATGTAGAAATTTTAGCAGAATCGATGCATTTGTACGAACCTCATCATTATATAGTCGGAGGAGAATTATATTTAGATTATAAACCAGAATTAATTTCAGAAATAATTAATCTTTTAACTCCGAATAGAGTAAACATAATTATTTTATTCAAAGGAAAAAA
Source organism: Pediculus humanus corporis (assembly GCF_000006295.1). Taxonomy (NCBI): domain Eukaryota; kingdom Metazoa; phylum Arthropoda; class Insecta; order Psocodea; family Pediculidae; genus Pediculus; species Pediculus humanus. The sequence goes on along the minus strand of NW_002987231.1, from coordinate 288,344 downwards.
ATGATAGTTTTTACGATAAACTCGAACCTTGGTTTCGGACCAAATATAAAATAGAAGGTAACACAAACAAATTAAAATTATTAAAAAAATTTCATACAAAATTTTTCATACATTTTTTTACTT